>NW_024726932.1:0-5363 GCF_018991925.1 Homarus americanus
ACACCACACCATAAACACTCTAACACCACACCATAAACACTCTAACACCACACCATAAACACTCTAACACCACACCATAAACACTCTAACACCACACCACAAACACATGCCCACATTCTAGCATAACACACGAAAACGCCGAAAACATTTTCCTGGACTAAACGCATCTCTAATATTTATGATTTAACAATAAAATAATAAAGGAATGTTAATCCATTATTAATATAAAAGAAAAAATATAGGAAGATTTAATTATAATAGTATATTATAAAGCTTAAAGTTGGGTAACTCACCTAAGGCGGCGGTGTAGATGACGCCGCCTTAGCTTCCTCTAACCATACTTGTTTCTTGACTTCACTTAGTGCATTCACTTTACACTTAAGTACGTAAACAAGTCACTTTTCATATCACCAAACACAATCTACGTATTACGTAATAATGTAAAGCATCATTATTTACAGCAACAATGTTGTCACTCAGAATTGTCACAATAGTTTGTTTTGTAGGAGTATCGAGATATGAATGTTGTCTAGCACTCAGGATGGAAGGAAACTCTAATGTGGTTTTCTTGTATAATATATAAGTTATATGATAGACAGTCTGGTGCTGGAGGTGCTGTGTGGTGAGGGGCTGCTTGGTAGAGACGTGCGGTGAGTAGCTTGTTGAAGGAGGTAGATGTGCAGGAGCTTCGTTAGAGAAGATGTTGCCTGTTGCTGGCCTCCTGGTTGAATGAAATGTTAACAGCGTGGAGCTTGCTGGAGATGTTGCTTGTTCAGGAAAATGGGCAGAATGAGAGTTGGTTGGTGAGGAAGCTCAGAGAAGGACATGCTCGCTGGCGGGAGCGAGGACCGCCAGGCAGGCGGAGGAGAGGCGAGGGTCGCCAGGCAGGCGGAGGAGAGGCGAGGGTCGCCAGGCAGCGGCAGAGGAGGAGGTGTTGCTTGTTCAAGAAGAATGGTCAGAATGAATCTCAATGGAGAGACAGAGCTTATATACACCGCAGCAGCGGCTATGAGTCATGGTGGGAAAACCCGAGAAGTAGCCGGTGACTAGTTCCGTTGCTAAGATACGGTAACATCTGGGGACAGCTCTCGCTTGGTTGCTAGGGGAGGCGGCACATTGGAATGCGATACACAGTTGTAGGGGAGACGTCCACTACAGTTTCCTTAAAACGTTGCTAAATATTTTCAACGCCATCATTTGTCTCTGAATTGTCTATAGTGGGGTTCATGTTTTCCTGGTCAATGTGCTGTAAGGGTCACAAAAGTGCTTGTAGCAGATGAATTCAAATTGTTGAAAGCTAACACAAGCGTTATGTGTTAAATAGTAGCAGGAATATCGGCGTATGTTGTCGCTCGGACCGGAAACTCATGGAACATTAGAACAGTCTGGTGCTTTCAGGCGTAGTGAGGAAACGCAATAGTAAGGCGATGCGGTGAGTAGCTTGTTGAAGGAGGTAGATGTGCAGGAGCTTCGTTAGAGAAGATGTTGCCTGTTGCTGGCCTCCTGGTTGAATGAAATGTTAACAGCGTGGAGCTTGCTGGAGGAGATGTTGCTTGTTCAGGAAAATGGGCAGAATGAGAGTTGGTTGGTGAGGAAGCTCAGAGAAGGACATGCTCGCTGGCGGGAGCGAGGACCGCCAGGCAGGCGGAGGAGAGGCGAGGGTCGCCAGGCAGGCGGAGGAGAGGCGAGGGTCGCCAGGCAGCGGCAGAGGAGGAGGTGTTGCTTGTTCAAGAACATTGGTCAGACTGAATCTCAATGGAGAGACAGAGCTTATATACCCCGCAGCAGCCGCTATGAGTCATGGTGGGAAAACCCGAGAAGTAGCCGGTGACTAGTTCCGTTGCTAAGATACGGTAACATCTGGGGACAGCTCTCGCTTGGTTGCTAGGGGAGGCGGCACATAGGAATGCGATACGCAGTTTGTAGGGGAGACGTCCACTACAATACTCCCCCTCCCCTCCAGGCGGTGTAGGAGACTTGTTGATTGTAGAGTTGCTTAGCACATGTGAGGAAGACCGGGCAGTGCATGCCTCATGTGAGACAACGGCGATGGCGTGATGAGCCGATCGCTGAAATACAACTGTCTAGATACACACTATCTGTGGGAGAAGGGAGAAAAAGGGTGTGTGGAGGCGATGGATGTTGTGCTTCCCTCACGACAGGTACAGGATCGTCAGATGCGCCTGCTGGGGTGTGTGTGGGCCTGGATCAGGAGCAAGGGCTGGGTCAGCAGAAGCGGGTTAGGGCTCGTGACAGCAGCTGGGTCCACGACAGCAGCAGGGTGCAGGACATTAGCAGGGAGTACCTGAGGGAGAAAAGAGGGGGTGTGGAGGCGATGGATGTTGTGTGCTTCCCTCACGGCAGGTACTGCTGGGCCGGGGTCGGCGTCTGAGGCAGGACGGGTGTGCTGGGGTCGTCAGAATGTGGTGAATGAGGCAGGAAGAGGAGCTGGTGTCTGCTTGAAGACTGGGAGCGTGATCAGTGTCTCCTCCATCCTGTGTGAGTGCTTATCTCCGGGAGTCACCATTGCAGGGGTGTCGATGTATTAATGTTGTCTAGCACTCAGGATGGAAGGAAACTCTAATGTGGTTTTCTTGTATAATATATAAGTTATATGATAGACAGTCTGGTGCTGGAGGTGCCGTGTGGTGAGGAGCTGGTCAATAGAGACGTTCTGTGAGTAGCTTGGTGAAGGAGGTAGATGTGCAGGAGCTTCGTTAGAGAAGATGTTGCCTGTTGCTGGCCTCCTGGTTGAATGAAATGTTAACAGCGTGGAGCTTGCTGGAGGAGATGTTGCTTGTTCAGGAAAATGGGCAGAATGAAAGTTGGTTGGTGAGGAAGCTCAGAGGAGGACATGCTCGCTGGCGGGAGCAAGGACCGCCAGGCAGGAGAGGAGAATCGCAGGCAGCGGCGGAGGAGGAGGTGTTGCTTGTTGTAGAAGAATGGTCAGACTGAATCTCAATGGAGAGACAGAGCTTATATACCCCTCAGCAGCCGCCATGAGTCATGTTGGGAAAACCCAGAAAGTCGCCGGTGAATAGTTTCGTTGCTAAGATACGGTAACATCTGGTTGGTTGCTAGGGAAGGCGGCACATTGGAATGCGATACGCAGTTTGTAGGGGAGACGTCCACTACACTGCGTCTAACATCTTTACCATTTGAGATGAATATTTTTTCTATAATTCAAACATATCTTATTTCGTGTCCGTTATAGCAGAGAAAAAGTATTTAAAAAACCTCACACAGGACACCAATAATTTTAATTGTATTTATTTCATCCCGTCGAAAAGATATAAAATATCATAGTTCCCCTGACATACTGATTCCCGCTTTTTATAAAATTGTGTGGGCAGTGGCAGATTATTTCTTTACGTTGATTTATATGTTATTTATCCAAATATTTACGATGTTATGCACAGTAGTTTATTTAAATGTGTTTTTGTATTTATTCCGGTATAAATGAAATAAAATAAAAACAATTTAAATACCCTGTACTTGTTTTTTCTCAAATGGAAACGATGTTAGGCCGCAACTAGCAAGCGTCGTCTTCACTCTGCGTTAGCTTTCGTAAATAATTTCTCTGAATTACTCGCTACAAGTACTTTGTTACCTATTCAATACATTGATTAGAAGTATGAATCACTATAGACATTTTAGAGACAAATATTAAGTGTTGAAAATATTTAGCAACGTTTTAAGGAAACAAACTATTGTGACAATTCTGAGTGACAACATTGTTGCTATAAATAATGATGCTTTACATTATTACGTAATACGTAGATTGTGTTTGGTGATATGATAAGTGACTTGTTTACGTACTTAAGTGTAAAGTGAATGCACTAAGTGTAGTCAAGAAACAAGTGTAGGAAGATAAGCTGACTGCAACATCTCTACTGCATTTGGTGAGTTCCTACTATTTTATAATACTCACAGATACTCACAGATGATCTTCTGGAAGAGGCTCTCGCCTGTGACTCCAGCTCAATAGCCTCTTCTCTACTCAGACGGTGGCTGTGTGTGGCGGATAATTGTGCCCTAAAATTATATACTTGTTGATTTTTCCAGTATTTATCTAATTTTGCTTCAAACTTTTCCACCGTCTCCACATTCACTACCCACTCAGGTAACCCATTCCAGTTGTTGACAACCCTACTCGTGAACGAGTGTCTTCTGAGATTTAGCCTCGCTCTTGTTTTGTAGATCTTTGTGTTCCCCCGGGTAGTGTCATCTGGAACATTCCTGCTGTACATGCCTGGTCATATATGCCACACACTATCTTGTATGTTTCCACTTGGTCCCCACGAGGTCTTCTGTACGCCAGTGTCGGTAACTGTAATTTCCTTAGTCTTTCCTCATAAGATAAATCCTTGATTTGTGGTACTAATTTGGTAGCCCTCCTCTGTACATTCTCTACTGCTTCAATATCCTTAATGAGATATGGGCACCAAATTTGATTAGCATACTCAAGGTGTGGCCTAACCAGAGCAGTGTACAGAGCCTTGAATATAGGTGCATCCAGATGAGCAAAAGTTCTTCTAATAATGCCCACTATTTTATTAGCCTTGTTGATTTTCTCAGCTAGATGGTCAGAAAACGTCAGCTTATCATCGATGACTACCCCTATATCCTTCTCTACAGTGGTCTTCTTGATCGTGGTGTACATATGATATCCATGGTCAGCAACTTTTTTTCTTCCTATCCTCATGTATTTACTTTTTTCTGGGTGAAAGTTCAGCATCCACTTCTCAGTCCAACCCCTGATCCCATCCAGATCCTCCTGCAGCATGTCACAATCCTCATCTCGTTCTATTTTCCTAAAAATCTTTGTGTCATCCGCATATAGATATACCTCACTGTCGTGTTTAATTGCCTCAGGCACGTCATTGATAAAAAGGACAAACAGCAGGGGGCCGAGGACAGAACCCTGAGGGACCCCACTAGTGACCTCTCTCCAGTCAGATACTTCTCCATTTACCACAACCCTCTGTTTTCTCTTAGTTAAAAAATTCCTTACCCAATCAAGATATTTTCCATCAATGCGATAACTAGATACTTTTTCTAATAGTCTTTTGTGGGGTACTCTATCAAAAGCCTTCATGAAGTCACAATACACTATGTCCACAGCCTGACTGTCATCGATAATTTCCGTCCACCTGTCTAGTACCCTAATCAACTGTAGGACTGTTGACCTGCCGGATATGAAGCCAAACTGTTTATTACTAAACAATCCATATTTTTTCATATGTTATATCATCTCTTCCAGTAATATTGACTCCATTAATTTGCAGATTACACTTTTTTTTTATTCGTGTAACGTCCCCTTCGTATTTTACAGGGAAATATATTTTTTTTATGTGTGTTTT
>NW_024726933.1:0-13206 GCF_018991925.1 Homarus americanus
CATCATCATCATGGTCAGACTGTTGTATGGGTCATCTCGGTCATCATCATCATCATCATCATCATCATCATCATCATGGTCAGACTGTTGTATGGGTCATCTCGGTCATCATCATCATCACGGTCAGAATGTTGTGTGGTTCGTCTTGGTCATCATCATCATCATCATCATGGTCAAACTGTTGTATGGGTCATCTCGGTCATCATCATCATGGTCAGACTGTTGTGTGGGTCATCTCGGTCATGAGGGACATAGCCAGACAATCATGTGAGCCCTGTAAGTCATCTATGCTGTTAACATTAATTCTGTGGACAGTTGAGAGTATCTTTACTAATGGTACTGTGTGCGTGCGTGCGTGCGTGCGTGTGTGTGTGCGTGTGTGTGTGTGTGTGTGTGTGCGTGTGCGTGCGTGCGTGCGTGCGTGCGTGCGTGTTAACATGTCATCTCGTAAGAGTGTGTTGTGTTGAAGGAAACAGAAAGTGAGGAAATTTTCCTTTTCTTCCTCATGACTGAAATATTCATATTCAAGCTCATCTGATCGCAGTTAACGAGGTTAAGAAACCAGTAAGGTGTTGTGACGCTCAATCTGACGGCGACGGTGGAGGAAGAATAACGGCTCCTCTAGGGACCATCTCAGGCCCTTGTTATTGAGGGAGCGACGCCCTTGGTCCCTCATCCCCCACTCAACCTGTTATGTTCTGGGTAATAAGTTCAATATACAGGAGCGAACACAAACACCTGTATAGATTTTGTAGGTTCGATTTACTGGATAATAGGGTGTGTCAATTTAGGGGGTGAACTGGCTAAATTGAAAATCGAGTAATTTGGTAGCAATTTATTGTAGTCTTTAAGCATGCAAAACAATATTCTGGCATAAATTTTTTTTATAATAAGTCCTACCTACATCAAATGGATTTTTAAATGTACATATTTGTGAATTTATAACATAACCAGCGTTTGCACACATGTTACTGTTTCAAGTTTCAAATTATTATATTTTATTATCCGTAGTCTATTTGAAAGTAACCAATGCCTTCATACTCTCTTTGCTTTGGTTTCTTGTCATCAGTAGTCTGCTTGCTATTTGTGCTTTGATGTAACCTTCTCGCCTCTCGTGGCTGTAAACATGGCCCGCTGCTTCTGTGACCATTTTCACACATCTCTCCACACTTTGAGTGTGGGAAGGCCACTTCGGCACCTGCATTGGAGTCTCTTTAAGGTTTCTCAATTCTTGGCTAGTTAGACTTGTTGTCAATGGTGGCTCTAAGACTTCCAAACTCAAGTCAACCAATTCTGACAATTTGGTGGCATTGACGTTTATTGGGGGAACTTTTCTTGAATGAAACGAACAGTCTCCCAACTGGTCGTCATCTATTAGCGTTCCTCTAATCTTTAGAATGACTTCTACAGCCTCGGTTCGGAGATTGGTACATTGACTGCAAAGCATTGCTTGCAAAACTGCTTCTGATCGAGCATACCAAGCGGACCTTCTTGCCACAGGTAACACGATGTCCCTCACTACCTTCCTCTGTGTTCTTACTAGCTGCAATTGAAACAAAAGGTGATTGGGCCCATCCACCCACATAGGATTAAGTTTCACACTAAACCACTGGGGAAGATAAACTCCAATAATAAATTCAACAATTAACCTCAAATTCTTCAGCACTTTGCCCTTCAATTCGTGTTTGGAAATCCAAATCCTGCAGAAACGAAGAGCTGTAGTTAACCAACGGCTGTGACTGACAGGTCCAATCTCCAAGAGAGCCAATGACTGAGGCACTTCTCCTGATCTTATTGCTTGGGCAATACGATAAGCATAGGATTGATCTGTGCTGAGATCTTTGATGACTCCTTCAGACAACGCCGGAAGGGGAGGGCCAACTTCGACCTTTGGAAAGGTTGTATTTATTTCTAGTTGTGTTGCTTCATCCAGCATGATGCCAAGGGGACCTGACCACTTGTTGTTGCTCTTTGTAGGACCATCAAGTTCCTGGATGAGATGACGAAGAGGTAGCTCGCCTGTATGTAAATCACATACAATCCAAACAAGTCTTCTTCCTAGTTTTTTCTCTAAATGCGTCATTACACCCCCTGCCATCCGGTGTTCACTGCAGTTGAATCTCCACCAACAGCCTGCAGTGAACTGCCAAGTCCTCTCTCCTGAACCCAACATAAAATATGATCAGCAATGACCTCTGCATGTTTCTTCCCTTCTACTTCAGTTTCGGGAGCAAAGTGAAACAAAAACCGACCACCAGGCTCAGAACAGACAGAGTAGTGTTCTTCTTTGATGAGACCTGGAAACTTTCTGTTCACTCCCTCTACTTCTAGCAAAACTTTTGTGTCATCTATTCTTCCATCAAACAAAAGACAGGAGAGCCCTCCCTCGCTTAAATCTTTTTCATGCTGATCAGATATTTCCTTCATTATTTTTTCTTGTGCTCTTCTAATTTTATTATGATCTATCACCAAAGATACATCCTCTCGGCTGATGAGGCCTGCATCTATCCAAGCGGCAGTTGCAATTTCTGCAGCCTCACGAAGTCCAGCATGGTGGCGAATACTAGCTAAAGCAATGTTTGAAATATTTCTTGTGTTGTATTTCATTTTCTTTGGTAAAGGTTCAGATGGCTCTTTGGAACTATCATCTGATGTTGCTTCCTGTTCATCAGAAGAACTATCAAAGAAGTGATAAACATCTTGACACAGCTCTTCCTCTCTTTGGATGGCTTCTTCACTCTTCATTTTCTTCTTTTGTTCCCTCTCTCGGATTTGTTCTCTCTTCTTGGCATTAGCAATCTGCTTCTTTGTTTCTGAATAATCTATTGAACCCATTTGCATACTTCCTTGGCCTTCTGCCTTTGTCCTCTGTGCCTTTATAAATTCAAGCTCTAAAACAGGGATCTTCTTTTCACGAGGACAACCACAATCAATGTGGGAATTATTTTCTCTCTTACCTGAGTGAGAACAGTTGGATTCAGAACATAATTGTATGGAGCACTTGCAGGTCAAAATGTCAAACAGAGTATCAAGTGTGTGCAGAAATTCATTTTTCCTGGCCAAGTTTCCTTTACCAAGTGATGTTTCAACTGCTTTGTGCCATAATTTCGTTAGTTTTAGCTCAATAGTTCGACACTGATTAATCACAGGTGGTTTGAATAGTGCATTAGCTTTTGTCCATTGATGCAGAAGAGGGACTATCATGTCATTTATGAGTTCTTTATCTGTATAGTTCCTTCTGTCCTTTGCATTTTTTTCTCGAAGGAGTAACCCTAATCTTAGCATGTCTCTCACTGTTGGAAGTTCTGATACAGGAAGCTCCTTCCCTTTACCAACTAGCAGGCTCAAGTGGGTTGACAACTGACTTCTTGTCTTCAATTTTGACATCTTCACACTATCTGACAAATAGAAAAATATTTCAATGTTTCATAATTCAATTGTTGTTTCAAAAAATATCAATTTGTTTATCAAAAATGCTGTAACAGAAATAACATAATAATTTCTTAGAACATAATGTTTTATACAATGATATAAGTAACTGCGACAATCAATATGCCCTACTTACAATAATTAAAATGTAGAATTCGTCTGGTAGAGTAGGTGCAAGTGCAATGAGAGCAAACCACCGTCTATGATATCTAGAAGGAGAGTGAGCCGGGCGCCTTATCCTCACGCTTGGTACAAGTCAAAACAATAATTAAACTGTCCCACACGGAGAGCCTGTTCATGTTCATGTTCTGACATGCATATTGTACACAAGCTATAGAACCATAAAATACTCCATAATCCATATGCTTACATGAGATTAGTTAATATCAAGTGAATAATTCTAATCAAGTCTCATTAATTTGTTGAAATACTGATATTTGAAACTTTAAGGTATAATTGATGTAGGTGAGGGTTATTTCAATTCATTTTTGTTTGCTAATCTCAAGTTTAGACATAAAGAGGCACAATATTTTGACTACCAAATTTGATTTTTAACATGTTGACAAAATTGACACACCCTACTGGATAAGAGATATGTACACAGAGGGAAGTACCGCTCCTCAGCTTGTCTGCTTGTCAACTACTCTATCGACGACATATGGCAAGTGATAAATTAGCAGCTTCCATACGTCGCCAGGCACATTAATTAAGCATGTGGGATATCTTAAATACATTGCCACACACTGCTAGCTAGGCTGAATAAATAGTACATAAATGGAGCACATACATAATATATAATCCAGCATACATAATATACATACACCTCCCTCCCCCCTATACGCTCATAGCAAAGTCTTGAGCGGACCTTTTCTTTTGGATCCGTTCTGAGCGTCGAGGGACTTCATCACTGGGAAGGGTATGGGACTCAACACTGGTGGCGGGGCCAGCAGAAGGCATTGTTACGGGGCGGAGAAAACGGCGGTTCCTCCACCACACACGACCACTGGGTAACCGCACCTGGTAGTCCCGTGACCTACCGAGGCCCATGACTACGCCTACTTTGTCCCAACGTAGGGAGGTCGGGTCCTGAACACGGACTTGGGTGCCGACACTCAACCTGGGGAGAGAACGGGCGTGGTCGTTGTAGCGGGCGACGACGTCCTGAACGCGTTCGGCGGCTCGGCGATCACAATCCTCTGTCTTGGCCTGCCACTCCTTGGAGAAGGATTGAGGGTGAGCAGGGACACAAGAACGAAGGGGGCGTCCATACAAAACCTGGGCAGGGGAGCGTCCGGTGTAGTTAGGTGTGTTGCGGAGTTCAAGAAGACCCCGGTCGAAGGCCTCGCAGTCAATGTTCCCAGAAGGGGCCACCTTAAGGATGAGGTGCTTCAGGATTTGACAGCAGCCTCAGCGTGGCCGTTGGACTGCGGGTAATGGGGCGATGACAACACATGCCGGACTCCCCATCGGTCGAGGAACACAGCAAAGTCCCGGCTTGTGAACTGAGGCCCTCCGTCGGTTCGCAGGCGTACAGGAACGCCCACGTCACGGAAGTAGTGGCGGAACTTGCTGATGGTGGCGGCAGACGTCGTGTCATTACCGCACTTGATGACAACCGGCCAACCAGAGAGACGGTCGACGATAACAAGGAAGGACTTTCCTGACACAGAGAAAAAGTCGGCCGACACAGACTCAAAGGGGCGGGTGGGGTTGTCGTCACTCATAAAGGGTTCCTGCTGCTGGCTGGGTTGTAATACGTGGCGGGGCTTACACACCTGGACTGCATTGGAGATGTCGGGGTCGATGCCAGGCCGGAACACAGTCTGTCTTGCACGTCGTTTGGTGGCCTCAGCTCCACGGTGACTGTCGTGAAGGCGAGCCAAGACGTGGGGACGTGATGCAGCAGGGACAACTACCGAAGGAGAGGTGTCACTGGCCAGAGGTAGGGGTAGGGCGGCAGCAGGGTAGTTGCTGCTCCCTTCGTGCACCCTGTTGGCGTATTTTACCTCCAGAATCGGTGTTGGGAAGTCCTGGGAGATGATGGCCAACTCTTGGCAATGTCTGTAGGACAGCAAAGGAGTCGGGACACCATTATGCACGTCAATCCAGGCCTGACACGACCTGTTGCCAAAGGTGACATGTGCATAGAGTGAACCTAGGGCTGGGGCCATCTGTGAACCATCTGCCGTGACGCAGAGGTCCTTGGGAGGCGGTCCTAGATCGCTTGGAGAGAGCCCCAAGCATTGCAAATGCTGGGGACCGATGACTGTAGCATCAGCGCCGGTGTCAGGCAACATCTGAAGACGGGATGACACACTGCCATAGGTCACGATGACACTGATGTACTGGGGAACTTTGGTCCTGGGATGCGAGGAGTACACCCTCCTAATATGGGTCGGGCTTTGTCCAGGGTCGTCGTGCCTCTGATTTGGCGACTGTGGGCGGCCCTCACTGGTAGAAGGGCGCTGAAGCTTCCGCCGACGCTGTCCCTTGGGTTTGTGGGAAGGGCAACACTTGTCATAGTGGCCCAGACGACCGCACACATTGCACTGGACGCGTTTGGCTGGGCACCGTACTGTGAGTGACCAGTGGCCCTTACGGTCACAACTGTTGCAGGTAGACTCAGCAGCTGGACACACCTGCGTTCCGTGCTGCTTACCACAGTTGTTACAAAATGAACCGGGCGTGGACGTGGTGGGCGAAGGCGTAGGAGCAGACTTCTTGTCCTTCTTGTACCGGGACACAGCGCGTACAGCTGTAGGGGGAGCTCGGATGGCAGAGGTGGCACACCTGGCAGCCTCATAGGAGCGACATATCGTCAACACATCCTTGAGAGAAGAGGAAGAGTCGAGGGAGGTGAGGCGTTGGACAAGTTCCTCGTCCTTAACACCCATCAAGATCACCTGCTTCAACTGGGTCTCCTCGCACTGCTGGTGGTGGCCTAGACATATATCTACCTCTTCCGAGGCTCTCTTAAGACGTACATAAAAGGCGTCAAAAGTCTCACCCTCCATCTGTCTGCAGCTAAACAATTCCCTCCTGCGCAGAGCTTCATTCTGCTGTCCTTTGATGTGCCGTTGTAGAATGTCCAGTACCTCCTCTACAGACAGCGAAGAGGTCGGAGGTACCTGCAACGTATGTTCTAAGACACGCTGAATTTCCAAGGACAGGCACATACGCAGCTGGATGAGTTGTTTAGGCTGTGACAAACTCTGGAGATCCACCATTGTAGAATAATCAGTCCACCGTCGCCGCCATTCACGAAAAGTCTGGAAAGTCACATCAGGCTTCAAGATGGGCGGTGTTTGAGCAGCTGCTTTAGGTGGGGCTGGGGGGCGTGAAGGAAGCATTGATGAGGTATCTGAACCATTCAGTACCGAGGCAGTGTTAGAGCCAGGGGCTTGGTTAACAGTGAGGCGAGATATCAAAGCTTCAAACCGTGCACTGTCTTCCAATCTCCGTTGGTGGTCTCTCTCTGCCTCTGCTTGCCTTCTGTGTTCATCCGCCACACGTCTGTTAGCTTCATCCTCGCGCCTTTCATCTCTCATAAACTTCATTAAAGCAATTATCTCTGGAGACAACGCTGAATATCGAGGTGAAGGGCTGCGCGATGTTGTGGGAGCTGGAGCGTCGTGGTCAGCCATGTCATCCATCTCTGCGGAGCTATCATCCGCCTGACTCATCCAGACGCTGGGTCCACGGCTACGTAAGGCATGAGACATAACTACTTCATCTGTGTAGTGTGTCTAAATCAGTGTTGAAACGTCAGCCCGTCGTATCAACAAGATTTCAGACAAAAAATTAATTAAATACACAGATAAGTAGGTTATACATATAAAATATATATAAGGGAGCCGCCGCGGTCAGTGAGTGTTAGTACATGTATGTGTGTGTGCGCGCGGGCAGTGAGAGCGGTCTCCTCGAGCTGTGAAGGGGTGTGGAGACGACGCTGTGAGGGTGAGGAGGGAGAGGCGGCGACTCACAGTCAGTCGCCAGTTACCCTCTGGACGCGGTCAGAGGAGGGTGCACTGAACTCTACTCCCCACAAATGCCCAGAACATGCCGTGTACCTTGGGAATCCTTTAGAACAAGGTCACACATGAATGGCACGAAACACACAATGCACTAAACACTTCACAGAAAATCACTGTCACTGACACTGCTCAAAGTTGCTAAATTCTTCGAGGACAGGTGGCGGTTGACACAGGGCAAGGGGTCCATAAGCCGGCTTTCCACAAACTTTGCACTGTCACTCGTAATTATCCAGTAAAAGTACGCACTGCGCCATGTTATGTTCTGGGTAATAAGTTCAATATACAGGAGCGAACACAAACACCTGTATAGATTTTGTAGGTTCGATTTACTGGATAAGAGATATGTACACAGAGGGAAGTACCGCTCCTCAGCTTGTCTGCTTGTCAACTACTCTATCGACGACGTATGGCAAGTGATACATTAGCAGCTTCCATACGTCGCCAGGCACATTAATTAAGCATGTGGGATATCTTAAATACATTGCCACACACTGCTAGCTAGGCTGAATAAATAGTACATAAATGGAGCACATACATAATATACATACATAATATATAATCCAGCATACATAATATACATACACAACCCTCCCTCAGTTATTCAAGAAGTCCTCTCAGTGTTGAGTGGAGCTGTTCAGTATAATGTTCTGTCATTCCTGGAAGTTGATGTTACAGGTCGCCTTGTTGGGAAGGGTTTTTTTTAGGGAGCGGGGAGAGAAATATTGAGTGTAATATGTTTAACAGTTGTATTCAGCGTGATTTTGATGTTCTCTTATAATTCAGTTTTAAGAGATGTTAAATTTTAATTTCAGTGTAGTGCGAGAAGGCTACAGAATTAATGTTCACTATGTGTGTGCTCTTCAGCGTGAAGGATTAATTCCCCGGGCGGAGGAAGAATACTAGTTTGAGTCAGTGTACTTGTCATATATACTTACGTAAAGAGGATCAATATACAGAACAACACACAGGACAGACATAAAAAGGCAACTCATGTACTAGAGAGAGAGACTCATCTTCTCCGTAAATATTTGTTCTAAAGTTTGGTTAATGTGTCCTTAGTCTTGTTAAGTGACTTGGTAGATTAAAACTAGAGACATTGCTCCTCTTCTCTGACGTGTTAAGAGAAGAAACAAGACCATTCAAACCAATGTTCTTTTTTTATGTAGGTGTGTGTTGTGTGTAGGTGCTGGAGGGCATAGTGTGATAAACCGTGAAATAGGAGGAGGAGGAAATGTAGTCGGAAGAGGAGGAAATGCAATTATGAGGGTATTTACATATATTAAGGGAATTTCATCTTGGGTAGAGACACAAGAACGACGTATAATTCTCCCGAAAACCACATTTAAGAAGAGGTTACATAATGAATATCGGCAGAGAGAGAGAGAGAGAGAGAGAGAGAGAGCGCGCGCTTGGGCTGGTTAGTCTTGAGTTAGTGGGACTATGTACCGTTAGTTCGATACCTGGAATTCAAAGCACCAACATTAATTTTCCGTGATGAGATAAACACGACCACCGAGGGAGTTTTGGTTTAGACAGTAATTTTACCTCCGTACCACCTATCTCTTGACACTGTTTACCATTACTTGGCAGCGAAGACCAGTGGGCTGTTTATAACTGTGTCCACTAGTATTGGCAGCATGAGCACTGTGTAAGAGCAGCCAGCTTCCTCTTGGGTTGTATACAATGCTGGAATTGGTTTGACTTCAACAGTCTTTATATCATTCACACGAATCAGATCACACTCATCCCTGTGATATCAAGCAGAGAGACCAGTCAAGTACTCAACATATACAATCCAAGATCTATATCAATATAGCCTGCTCTATGTACCCACCTAATTCAGAGATATGAGCTAGCCTTTCATCATGTTTCTTTCGTGCTCTGTCTATCTTCGTTTTATCTGTAAACCGCATGTAGAACTTGCGGTGATATCCGACGATTTCTACCTCGGGGATTTTAGCGTGCAACGCTTCAAAGCTCTGTACAAGCTCTAGTCCATAGCGATTTATGGAATCCTTGGCAACTTCGGATTCCCTGGTGTCTAGTTATTTCCATAAATGCGCACTTGAGACAAATTATCGCCAATAAACCTCAGAAAAACTAATAATATTGTCCCGTCTTGTAGAATCAACAACGTGCATGGAGCACGCCACGTTTATAGATATTGGTGAGAGACGGCGATCATGATTGGCCGTGAACCAGCCCTTATGAGACACGCCGTTTCATTGGTGGCCAGTGTTCTGCCGTGACGTCACTATGCACTGCTTTCTATCCACATTTTCTGAGAATTTTCAAAAAAAATTATAAACTAACGTGGAACTTTTGAGACTGGGAACATTCATATTCGTGATTAGCAACATCTAATTTACAAGGCAAAATTCATTTGAAGTAGTTCCTTGACGGGTACTACGGAATTGAATGATATCGAGCCTCGGCCCGCGGTCTATTGTGCTTCTTTATAATACTATAAGTAATAAGTTCCATGTTGTAATAATTGGTGCCAGTAAAGTCTTCCCGTGTCTACAGGATAACTAAAAGTTATATTCACCCTTGTCACCAGATGGCTTTACTGTCACAACTGTCAGGTCATTAGTAGAAGCCGACAATTGATACCAACTGCAACTTTCTCTTTCACGAGAATTTCATGAAAATGTGATAAATTTAATAGAGTAAATGTATTGAGGGCCAATAAGCCATTGTTGTGATGACTTAGTGAAGGTCTCCACCGGTGGTCTTATGAGTCTTTTGTTATAAAGTAAATATTGTTACATTTGTTTCATTACTTTCCTCTGACTACTCAAGTTATTATGTAAACTGATAAAAAACAATGTTCATTCATCAAACGAGAGTGACAGTGTTGTAACTATTTCAGCCAAACTATTATAATTTATCCTCTTCACCACTCGTTAGCTGCTGGGGCGGTCTGTCACGTCTCTGTTAGTGACCACTGGGCATGTACTGGCTCTCTGTTACACACCTGAGCACAAGAGTCAACACACACCTGAGCACAAGAGTCAACACACAAGAGAGACATAATGAGCTGTTACAGGGAAGTAGACTGAGTGAGGCGAGGCTGTACAGGGCTGGTCACGTCTCGCTACACAATGTAATATTTACTCCTTTCTTTTTAAACGTGGAGCATGAGAGATATTTTATGTTCGAGTGGAGGAACGTTTATACGCTAATGTTTGGGTTTGATTTGGTTTACATTATTCAAAAACTAAAGTAGATCTGTTTGGTAATTATTAGGTGCACATCTTGAGAGAAATAGACACACATATCCCTCAGTACACCAGGCATTACCTTGTTCTTGTGTCTAATAATGACATTATTCACCTGGACGACTCACAGGTAAACCTCCCGGAGGACTAATTAGTCTTGTATGTTTTCATCTGTAAGTCTTCTTTGTTTCACCTTTCATTTATTAAGCTAAAAACACCCAAAACAATTACTGTGGCACCATCCCGACGCTACAACACTGGACACGATCAAACCTTCCAATGATCCCCAAGAGGAAAAAATACCCAACATATTTTAATATAATTGAGACATAATTGTTGTCACGGTGAGGAGAGGAGTGGGAAGGAGAGAGGAAACTAAAGTCTTCTTGTCTACCGAGAAAATCCCAACTATTAACATGTGTTTATATACTCACTTGAGAAGTCATAAGAAAACTGTAATAATAAGAAAAGGAAAATGTTGATGAAAAATACACACAACAGCCGCTTGTTGTTGTGGGTTATAAACACAACCATCAAACAATCAGTTATAATCACATTCAGGTAATATACGTACGCCTTTAATTGTGATATCGTCGTTAAGTTCATTATAACCGAAAGATACTGATAATGGAGAGTTAGGGGTTAAGGAGGCATTGTTACAGAGAGTCATGACGCTACTGTTACTAATACACTCTTAGAGGCTGGCCAGGACGGGACAGCTGCATCTAAGGTAAAGACGAACTACTGTACAGTGTAGATGGGTCCTTGTTGAGCGGATGACTCACAGGTGGATTCATTATTATGTACATTATTCAACTGGAATAATGTAGGACCAGGTACTGTCTGAGTGTGGATTTGCAGGTCAGATGTTATTCCGGTGTATTAGTATTGATGTCGTTTAATGTAAAGTTTAAAGATAATAAATAATTGGAGGTTGAACCAAAAATTTACATATACGGATAAATATGACTTTGTTTATTACCTACAGGAAGGAAGTGATCATCTCTGTATGATATCAATTAACACATTACTTCTACTCTCCTGCAGCAGTAAGTAAGGTGTTTAAAATATTATCTACAGGAGGGAAGTGAGGGAGGTGCAGGACCAGGTACTGTACACACCAGGTGGGGTGAGGGAGGTGTAGGACCAGGTACTGTACACACCAGGTGTGTGGGGGTGAGAGAGGTGTGTAGGGACCAGGTACTGCACACACCAGGTGGGGTGAGGGAGGTGTGTAGGACTAGGGTACTGTACACACCAGATGGGTGAGGGAGGTGTAGGACCAGGTACTTGCACACACCAGGTGTGGGGGTGAGGGAAGGTGTAGGACCAGATACTGTACACACCAGGTGGGTGAGAGAGTGTAGGACCAGGTACTGTACACACCAGGTGGGGGGTGAAGGGAGTGTGTGAAAATCAGGCACAGCACACCCACAGGTGGGGTGAGGGAGGTGTAGACCAGGTACTGTGGCCACACCAGGTGGGGTGAGGGGAGGTGTAGGACCAGGTACTGTACACACCAGGTGGGGTGAGGGAGGTGTAGGACCAGGTACTGTACACACCAGGTGGGGTGAGGGAGGTGTAGGACCAGGTACTGTACACACCAGGTGGGGTGAGGGAGGTGTAAGACCAGGTACTGTACACACCAGGTGGGGTGAAGGAGGTGTAGGACCAGGTACTGTACACACCAGGTGGGGTGAGGGAGGTGTAGGACTAGGTACTGTACACACCAGGTGGGGTGAGGGAGGTGTAGGACCAGATACTGTACACACCAGGTGGGGTGAGGGAGTGTGTAGACCAGGTACTGTACACACCAGGTGGGGGTGAGGGGGGACCAGATACTGTGGCCACACCAGGTGGGTGAGAGAGGTGTAGACCAGGTACTGTACAATACCAGGTGGGGTGGAGGAGGTGTAGGACCAGGTACTGTACACACCAGGAGGTGTAGGACCAGGTACTGTACACACCAGGTGGGGTGAGGGAGGTGTAGGACCAGGTACAGTACACACCAGGTGGGGTGAGGGAGGTGAAAGGACAAGGTACATTACACACCAGGTGGCGTAAGGGAGGTGTAGGACCAGGTACTGTACACACCAGGTGGGTGAGGGAGGTGTATGACTAGAGACTGTACACACCAGGAGTGTGAGGGAAGTGTAGGACCAGGTACTGCACACACCAGGTGAGGTGAGGGAGGTGTAGGACCAGGTACTTTACACACCAGGTGGGGTGAGGGAGGTTATGGACCAGGTACTGTACCCACAAGGTGCATGAGGGAGGTGAAGGACCAGGTACTGTACACACCAGGTGGGTGAGGGAGGTGTAGGACTATGTACTGTACACACCAGGTGGGGTGAGGGAGGTGTAGTCCCAGGTACTGTACACACCAGGTGGGGTGAGGGAGGTGCAGAGCCAGGTACTGTACACACTAGGTGGGTGAGGGAGGTGTAGGACTAGAGACTGTACACCCTAGGTGGGGTGAAGGATTTGTAGGACATGGTACTGTACACACCAGGTGGGGTGAG
>NW_024726934.1:0-18423 GCF_018991925.1 Homarus americanus
AGTCATAGGCAAGTTCCTTGGTCTAACCGGCAGTAACTGGTGATTCACACTGCGGACTACTACAGGATGTTAGCCAGCGTAAGTGGTGAGTTACCTGGCAATACACCTTGTCACCTCACAGGGTCGTCGTTGTGTTAGTTGCAAATTTTACCGCCGGAACAAATTCACGTTTAGTGGCATCAGTGCACGAGAGGTAACCATTATTTTTAACAACCTATTCGTAAAAAAAATCATTGTTATTTAGTCTTGCTATTGCAAGGATATATAAGTTTTTTAAAGGCAGGGTCTTTAATCACCGTACACAAAGTCTTTATCACAATAAACGTGGACAATGATTATGTAATAACGTATTACAGCTCGGCAATAACTAAGGTCTTTAAGCGCGTATTACACTGGGCTGCATTTGAAAAAAAAATTCATGAGGTGCGAGGTTTCTTAGCTGATTCTTTATGTATTTTGCGTGCTGATTCCAAAAATGCCATTCAGTTTGCCCAATCAGGTCAGATTTTTATGCTATAGGAATTAGGAAAAAATCGAAATTCTTAAATATGATGTCAAAATTTTTATGCAATATATATCATAAGAAATGTAACCACAACACATAGGACCAAAATATGTCAACTACATAGATGCCTTTACAGTTAGACATGCATAAATGGCTGTCTCAGAGAATTTCTTTGGTGGTTGGTGTCTGGGGCGTCCCGTTTCAGACACCAACAGTAGTCGGCGAGCATGTTGATATCCCAGCGACCCTGGTACCGCTCCTCCATCACACGGATATCTTGATGGAAGCGTTCTCCTTGTTCCTCACTCACATCACCACAGTTCTCTGGAAAGTAGTCCAAGTGGGAGCTGAGGAAGTGCTTCTTGATGGACATGCGTGCACCAAGAACTTTGTAGCTCAGAAGTTGGTCCTCAACAACTCGTTCATACTCTGGACTTCTGTAGTTGCCAAGAAAATTGGAGACACTAGACTTAAAGGCATGCCAGGCTTTCTTCTCATTTACATCCATGCTGCAATCAAACTTGGGATCTTTGAAAAGCTCTCTGATCTGAGGGCCATCAAAAATTCCTGCATTCAGCTTTGCCTCACTGACTTTTGGAAAAAAAAATTTCAGAAAATTGAAAGCCTGGCTTTTTTTGTCCAGTCCCTTTACAAAGTTTTTGAACAGACCGAGCTTGATGTGCAGTGGCAGAAGAAGAATGTTCTGTGGATTCACCAGAGCATGGGCAACAACATTGTGAGAACCTGGAGTCCACTTCTTGCAGGCCAGTTACGTTGCATGTAGTGCTGCTTGTCTGCTCAACTATCCCACAGACAGAGGAAACATGCCATGTACCACCAGATGAAAAAGAAATTTAATTGTGAAAAAATATATGTAAAAAACACGGACATATACTCTTTTCCTTTGCGTCACGGCGGACATTTAAATGGCCGGCGAGCACGTGGGGGTATTTAAAATCTTTTCTGTGAGGCTTGCCAATATCTCGGATGATTTTTTTAATGAACGAATATGAGGACCTCATTTTGAGGGAAAAATGCCAATATTTTACCTGAATCTCCGCTTAAAATGCAATAGCACAAAATTCTGACCTGATTGAGCAAAATGGGATAACATTTTTGAGGTCAGCATGCAAAATACACCCAGAAAAGCTTAATAATACACAAACCTCAAAAACTATGCAGGGCAGTGTTATAGGTTAGCAATACAGGAAACCGACAAACTTATTTTTCTCGGGGAATATCAACAATATTTGTATTAAAAAGTATAATTTTTTTCTCCCAAAACTAAGACTAAAAACGTAAGATTTATAGCAGCCACTCTTAAGGCCACACATGAGAAGTTCTTCTATACATATATTTTGTTTCTGTTGTTTGTATACTCCCGTGTTGTCCTACGTCTGGCAGCAACTGGAGATCAGGACATGTAAGTCGGGAAAAAGCTTGTGTAATAACAGTCTCCGAAGATTGAAATACTTCCCAATGAAACAAAAGACGAACAAATATAAACGTACAGCAACTGAAAGTTGTTTATTTTTTATATTGGTTTTATTTTCATTCTGTTCACTATGATTAATTACACAGCTGAAGTATGTAACTCTGAGGTACAGTTCAGCCCTCTCCGATTTATTCTTATATAAATGAGGAGAATTTAATATATTTTGATTCTGTCATGGGTTGCGTTGGGCCTCCCACACAACCCATCCCAAATGTTTGTTTACGGTAGAGATAAGGCACCCGGCCAGCCATAACTGGGACATGTAGGGGTGGGGGGGGGGCAGGCCAGTGAGACAGTGGTGTACTGTTCATCACTTCACGCCTCAAAAAAGCAAATTTAGCCAGTGGGCTTTAGACCTTGGGTTAGAGAAGAACCTCCTGCTCCGCGGACTTAAGATTAGGGGCCATACAGTCCTACCAGTGCTACGGGTCTGTGTGTGTAAATCCCCGAGATTTTTGTTAAGTCCAGCGACAAGTTAACACATCCTGTAAAGGAAGTGATCAATGGTGAGGGCCTGTTTGCTACAAGAGCACTCCAGGCCGGCCTAATAGATCTAAACGATTAATTCACCAGGTTGACAAACTCTCCCTTATAACTTACGGTACTGTGGCGTGAATGTGAGTGACTGACCTATCCATGCAAATTATAAGTCCAGTGTATGGAATTGTGCCAAATAAACGTAAGTGCAATCATCTGCCCGTATCTGTGATCCCTCTATTATCATTATTACCAAGGGTAATGACTCATTGGTTATGACAAGTATAACCAATAACTTAGATGGATGTTGGAAGTTAGTGGAATTCACTAAATCATCATTTATCAAGTACATAACGCATTGAGTGCCGGAAGCAGAGCAAAATTCTACGTAGTGATACACCATAATCTCTTGGGTGAGTAACCAGTGTGAAGGTATCCGAGTTCTACGGTAAGAAAGCCACTTTCCTGCACTTAAAACGTAACAGATTCTTTCTTTATTCATCAGATTATTCTGTTGGAATTTGGACTTTTTTTTGGGGGGGGGGGAGGGGGGGCTGATTTTTTTTCTCGAAGTGTTTGGCCTCATTCTCTGTGACCCTTGATGATTATTACGTCTACCAAGACAAACAATTCCTTCTGTTGTGACCCAGTACTGACCCCTGCCCTCCCCTCCCCTCCGTCATGGTTCACATAATGTTTTCTTTTACTTCAATATTCTAGTTACTAAATTTATAGTTACTTCCGCATATCCGGGATGTTTGCAAGCCGCCACGACAATAGGTGCAATAAATGCAATACAACTCTTGTATAGTGTGTTGTGAGTGTGTTACTTTCTGTGGTCTGAGCCAGAGTGCAGAAATTTTGTGTCTGTTTCCTGGAGCAGCAATAACCTGAGTTGGCCAGTGGAAACTGTTGAATTTTTCATGACAACCAAAAGAAGAAAAGTACAGGTTATTTTTGTAATCTGTACGACCCCCACAACCATGTATATTTATACTGTTAACTCTTGTTGTATCACTGCTCAATTATCATCCTCGCTTTACTATTATCATCATCTGTTGTATTTATGTCATGATTTTCAATTGTTTTTTTATCCTCGACTGATTTTAATACACATGGAAAATTCTGCCAGAAGGTAAGTTTATGGTGCGAGTTTTGGGACCAGGAGCTGTGATGGATACCAGGACGATGACGCGTGCCACAACAGCAGCCCTTGGTGTCTTATTTATTATTATTATTATTATTATTATTATTATTATTATTATTATTATTATTATTATTATTATTATTATTATTGTTGTTGCTATTATTGTTATTGTTATTATTATTATTATTATTATTATTATTATTATTATTATTATTATTATTATTATTATTATTGTCTTATATATTACCCTTAAACTGACTACCGCCAGACATACAAGCGAGGAAGAAGGATAAACATTTAGTGGAGAACAACCACATGTCAACATTATAACCTTGGCGCTTACTGATCTCACCCACAGTGCAGCTGGGAAAAGGAAGGTAGCAGCTGGAGCAGGGAAGGAAGCAGCTGGAGCAGGGAGGGAAGCAGCTGGGGCAGGGAGGGAAGCAGCTGGAGCAGGGAGGGAAGCAGCTGGAGCAGGGAGGGAAGCAGCTCAGGGGGAAACCAGAGGGATACAAAGTACAGGAACCTGAGCAACGAATATTGTTTTGGCCCAATAGTGTTAGAGACTGCGGGAGCCTGGAGCACCAAGGTCCACCGGAGACTCCAGATCATAGAGTTACTTGTCCCAGCGTCTCAGCACAGTGGTCTAGAGTGACTATATATATGTAGCCCCATTATACTGGATGAAGTTGGGCATTAGCAGAGTTAATTATAAAACAATGAAAACAACAACGGTGGCAATGGTGTAGTTACTATCGTGTTACCATTTGTCCATTGCTGATATTGTGAGGCAAAAAAGAGAGAATATAATCTTGTAGATAAAGCGAGTCTGATCTAACGATGAGAGTCGCTATGAGGTACATATACTGCAGCAGGACCAGGGAGGGAGAGTAGCTATGGGGTACATATACTGCAGCAGGACCAGGGAGGGAGAGTAGTTATGAGGTACATATACTGCAGCAGCACCAGGGAGGGAGAGTAGCTATGGGGTACATATACTGCAGCAGGACCAGGGAGGGAGAGTAGCTATGGGGTACATATACTGCAGCAGGACCAGGGAGGGCTAGGGTTATATTGCAGCAGGACCAGGGAGGGGGGTACATATACTGCAAAAGGACCAGGGAGGGAGAATAGCTATGAGGTACATATACTGCAGCAGGACCAGGGAGGGAGAGTAGCTATGGGGTACATATACTGCAGCAGGACCAGGGAGGGAGAGTAGCTATGGGGTACATATACTGCAGCAGGACCAGGGAGGGAGAGTAGCTATGGGGTACATATACTGCAGCAGGACCAGGGAGGGAGAGTAGCTATGGGGTACATATACTGCAGCAGGACCAGGGAGGGAGAGTAGCTATGGGGTACATATACAGCAGGACCAGGGAGGGAGAGTAGCTATAGGGGTTTATATACTGCAGCAGCAGCACCAGGGAGGGAGAGTAATATATACCGCATATGCAATGCAGCAGGACCAGGAGGGAGAGAGCACTCTGCAGCAGACCGGGGAGGTAGCTACATAAGCAGCATAGCTATATACTGCAGCAGGACCAGGGAGGGAGAGTAGCTATGGGGTACATATACTGCAGCAGGACCAGGGAGGTAGAGTAACTATGAGGTACATATACTGCAGCAGGACCAGGGAGGGAGAGTAACTATGGGGTACATATACTGCAGCAGGACCAGGGAGGGAGAGTAGCTATGGGGTACATATACTGCAGCAGGACCAGGGAGGAAGAGTAACTATGGGGTACATATACTGCAGCAGGACCAGGGAGGGAGAGTAGCTATGGGGTACATATACTGCAGCAGGACCAGGGAGGGAGAGTAGCTATGGGGTACATATACTACAGCAGGACCAGGGAGGGAGAGTAGCTATGGGGTACATATACTGCAGCAGGACCAGGGAGGGATAGTAGCTATGGGGTATATATACGGCAGCAGGACCAGGGAGGGAGAGTAGCTATGGGGTACATATACTGCAGCAGGACCAGGGAGGGAGAGTAGCTATGGGGTACATATACTACAGCAGGACTAGGGAGGGAGAGTAGCTATGGGGTATATATTCTGCAGCAGGACCAGGTAGGGAGAGTAGCTATGGGGTACATACAGTATACTGTAGCAGGACCAGAGAGGGAGAAGATCACATGATTATCCTACAACTTTGATACAATTTATGTTTATTAATAATTATTAATAAACATAAGGAACAGAATATGAACAAAAACTATGATGATATAATACCTTAAGAAAAATAATGTTAATATTTACAGGAAAAGTAGATATAAAAAATGAACTGGCCCTTAACCGTTGATTCCTGAGGTGTTAATGGGTTAGGAAATGTAAAAGTATTTATTAAGAAAATATATTTTATACAGTTCCAAGTGTATATCACCGTAACTTAATCACTGTAGCTATGAGTGTTAAATGAGGACGGAGGCTATGTTAAATAGCTCTTATAAAATACGTCTGTTGGTGTGAGGGGCTGAGTGAGAGTGCCTGCAGTAGTCGAGTTCTATGACCTGACCTAGCATTTTAGGGCCTCGCCTGAAGAGACTTACCCATCACGTGATGTGACCATGTCACCTCATAGCCAGTGGAAAATTACAGGGGGTGATATGATTATATAAACTCAAAGCACTGCCCAACATTTATATAAAAGTTAAGGGGCTAATACAAAAATAATAATAATAATAATTATTTAAAAAATGGTACAAACTCATAACGTCACACTTTCCTTCAGCGGAAAATTTATGACCGCAACTTGGCGAGAAAATGAGGGAAGGATGTGACAGCCACCGAGGACCTGCCTTAAAGACGACCGCTAAATGTCTCAGACCAACACACAGCTCTTATTTACCATTCATCTTAATTCTTATCCGTAAGTTACATCGATAAGAGAAGGAGAAATATATACATGAATATAATAATCAATTTAGAAGTATGAGGGAAGAAGAAAAGAGGATTTATTGAAGAGATATGAGCCAGCGAGTCACGGAGGCCAACTAGAGTGAGGCGGTCACTCATGGGCCGCCACTAAGTCACCGCCTCTCTCTAATTCACGGATCTGACTCACAACACTTGGCTGTATCCTCCCGCCAGAGTTCAGGTGATACGTCATGGCAGGTGCTAACAGTGAGTCAAGTAAAGCCAACTACCTCCTTCTGATTATGTGAACACGCACCCACACACTCAACACTATCTCTTGTTCTTAACACAACGAATTATATTACTGACCATCATTACCCGCCAAAAGTGTATCACTAATTGGGCTATAAGTTGAGTTTCATTTGTGTAAATCTTTAAGTTTCCAGGAACAAAGATTGTACACTGTAGGTGCAGGTCAGTGGTGGGTTAAAGTAGGTGCAGGTCAGTGGTGGGTTACTGTAGGTGCAGGTCAGTGGTGGGTTACTGTAGGTGCGGGTCAGTGGTGGGTCTCAAGGCTACTGTAGGTGCAGGTCAGTGGTGGGTCTCCAGGCACCAGAAATAACCTGTCATGTGTCCAGTTATTACCTGTGGACCCTCAGGCCACGACGGTGTGTGTAGCCCACATAACTGAGGTAAATGGACGGGGATAATCTCTAGTTAGTTATTCATGATGGTGGTGGCCGGAAGTCTGCCCATAATAACACGGTGGCCGGGGTCATATTTTATACTCGGAGACGTACAGGTTTCAACGCCCTGATTCTCGGTGGGTTCTGACGCTGCCAGATATATAAGATCTCAAATAACATTGATGGTGGATCATTCTTGATAACTTTTATATGTTGACAATTTGTCAACTATTACCAACATAACTTTCTTATATCATGTAAGTGATTGTGGTGTACCGACTGTTGTTAAGAAACAAAAAGGAAATGATTTAGTCGTGTTAATATTATTGTGGCTCGTTGACTGTTGCCAGTTATTAGTGGTGGTTGTATGTTGTCAGTTACCAGTCGTTGTTGCATACTGCATGTTAACTGTTGCCAGCTGTTGATGGTGGGTGTATATGTTAACTGTTGCCAGCTGATAGTGGGTGTATAAGTCAACTGTTGCCAGTTGTTGATGGTGGGTGTATATGTTAACTGTTGCCAGCTGAAGGTGGGTGTATATGATAACTGTTGCCAGCTGATGGTGGGTGTATAAGTCAACTGTTGTCAGTTGTTGATGGTGGGTGGATATGTTAACTGTTGCCAGTTGAAGGTGGGTGTATATGATAACTGTTGCCAGCTGATGGTGGGTGTATATGATAACTGTTGCCAGCTGATGGTGGGTGTATAAGTCAACTGTTGTCAGTTGTTGATGTTGGGTGTATATGTTAACTGTTGCCAGCTGATAGTGGGTGTATAAGTCAACTGTTGCCAGTTGTTGATGGTGGGTGTATATGATAACTGTTGCCAGCTGATGGTGGGTGTATATGATAACTGTTGCCAGCTGATGGTGGGTGTATAAGTCAACTGTTGTCAGTTGTTGATGTTGGGTGTATATGTTAACTGTTGCCAGCTGCTAATTGTGGGTGTATATGCTAACAGTTGCCAGCCGATGGTGGGTGTATACGTCAACTGTTGCCAGCTGCTGATGGTGGGTGTATACGTCAACTTTTGCCAGCTATTGTTAGTGGTTCTCCATTATAAGTATATTATTGCGAGGTACTGGTAATGGTAGTTTGATTTATATTAACTGTTATCAGCTGCTGATGGTGGCTGTACATTGTTTGTGAACTGTTGTCATCTTCTAAGCCAACGATGGATGTACAGTTGAGGACAAAATCTCTGAACACTTGGCAATATCTGGCATCTACTTCTGGGTCGTATATATGATTGGTTTATAGCTAATAACGCTGTTTTTGATCACATATTATGTCATGAAAAAACGCTTCTTAATACAGAGAAAATTGAAATTACATTTAAAATGCCCATCGCCCTCACCGAATGATCCTCAAGTACTTATATGCCAGACACTGCCAAGTATCCTGGGAATTTTGTCCGCAAATGATTTATGTCCTACAGGGAGAAACTTATGATGTAAATTCTCAGGCAGTACATGTGGGTCTGGCAGCTGTCTCCTCCAGGGTAGAGGCACAGTCAACGTGAGGGAGGGAGGGCCACTAAATGTCCTGGTAGTAAACATACGAGTCTTATGATCACTGGATAAAAAAGAAATGTTAACATACAGACCTAGGGAAGAGGAGGGTGGTAAAGTGGCCCCAACTACTGAGGATGGTCAAAACAGGGCGAACATAATGAGATACGAGGCTGTAGCTGTGGGGAGAGGCAATGACGTAGGTAAGCTTACCAGTGTCGAACTGCGTAAGCTGTATAGGGAAGCTCTAGATAAGATTAGGGTGAAGGGTGGAACTCCTATTGCTTGCTCTATCTTACCTAGACGTGGTGCCAGTCGTGAATGGATGTCCCGTGCAATTTGTTTCAATTGCTGGTTGGAAGAACAGTGTAAAGAGCTGTCGACGCCATTCATTGATAGTTGGAGCCTGTACTATGGTGATGATAGTATGTATGCAAGGGATGGGGTGCATTTAAGTAGGAAGGGGGTGGCCGTGCTAGCGAAGATAGTTGACAGGGTAGTAAAGGTGGGGTTTTAATATGTCCAAATCCCATCAGTGGTAAAGAGAGGAAAATACCATGTGAAAATAACAGCAGTGAAACAGAAGTAGATAATGCTGAAAATATAGTTAGTCATAATAACAAACATCAAAGTAATAAATGTAAAACAGATAGAAACGGAAGAAATATATTGAGTGTTTATTATACTAATAGTAGAAGCCTGTGTAACAAAATGGACCAGCTCAGGGCCATTGTTAGTAAAGAGAACATAGATATAATTGCAATAACGGAAACATGGATAAATTCAAACAGCAAACATTTTTTGGCAGAATTTCATATTCCAGGATATAACCTATTTAAATTTGACAGAGTAGGAAGGAGAGGGGGCGGTGTAGCAGTGTATATCAGGGTGTCATTAAAAAGCTGCAATAAATCAAACATTAAAACAAATAGCGACAATGAAAGTATTTGGGTAGAGATTGGTGAGGGCAATGAGTCCGTAGTCATTGGTGTTATATATAGACCACCTAATTTGAGTAGGAACGATGGTAAATTGCTATGGGAGGAAATAAAGAAGGCATCTGATAGAAACAATGTATGTATTCCAGGCGATTTCAACTTTTCAGGCTTAGATTGGAAAAATCAACTTAGCGATAATGAATCTGAAGATTTTCTAGAAGTAGTACAAGATAGTTTTTTATATCAATTCATAAACTCGCCCACTAGAGGAAATAATATCCACGATTTAGTTCTCAGTAATAATGAAAATCTAGTAAAAGATGTTGGGATTGGAGACGAACTAGGAAACAGTGATCATAAAGCCATATATTTTAACATAATATGGAATGGCAGGAAGAAGGAAAATTCGGCCTTGATCCCGGATTTTAGGAAGGCTAATTACGGTAGCTTAAGGAGAGACCTAAGGGATGACCCTATGGTCAAAAGATTAATCCCCCCCACACCTCCGGAAACTGTCAACTTAGGACGGGAGAACCCCGAATTTAATTTAGCAGCTACTTATGAACAATTTATTGCGACAAACCATAATGCTCAAAATAAACACATCCCTAAAAGAAAATTCAGATCGATACGGAACCAACCAAAATGGATGAATAATAGACTCTTAGATCTTCTAGGGAAAAAGAAAGGAGTATATAGAAAAGTTAAGAAAGGCGAAAATCACTTACTTGGTTACTATCAGAACCTAACAAGACAGGTAAAAACAGAAATTTGGAAAGCAAAGAGAAATTATGAAATCAAGGTAGCAAACGAATCGAAAAATAACCCCAAAGCTTTTTATCAACTGTATAAATCAAACGTTAGAGATACAATAGGTCCCCTTAAAACTACGACAGGAGATATGACTGATGATGAGTTAGAAATGTGTAGTACGTTAAATAGTCATTTTCGCTCCGTATTCACAAATGAAAACCTAGCACAGTTTCCAGAAGTTCATAAGGTATATAACGACAGTATAGAAAATATGTTGATGATTATCAATATTACTAGTAACGATGTGCTTAAAGTAATTAACAAACTGAAGCCTCATAAATCGCCTGGTCCAGACGAGGTATATGCTAGAATATTAAAAGAATGTAGAGATGAGTTGAGTAATCCATTAGCAGTTTTAATTAATAAGTCATTAGAATCGGGCCTAGTGCCACAAGCTTGGAAACTTGCAAATGTAGTTCCGATTTTCAAAAAAGGTGATAAATCAATTGCATCAAATTACCGTCCCATTAGTCTCACGTCAATCATAGGCAAGTTGCTAGAGACAATTATTGCTACAAAAATCAGAAGCCACCTTGAAACATTGAATTTAATTCATTCTTCTCAGCATGGGTTCACCCAGGGACGTTCTTGTCTCACAAATTTGCTTAGCTTTTTCTCAGAAGTATATGAAGCGGTAGATAATGATAAGTCATATAAGAACATAAGAACATAAGAAAATAAGGAGTCTGCAATAGGCCGGTTGGCCTGTGCATGGCAGCTCCTGTCGAGAGTTACTACCACTCTCTATCATCCATGAATCTATCTAGCCTCCTTTTGAAACTTTCCAGAGTTCCCGCACTTACTACAAAGTTGCTAAGCTTGTTCCACTCGTCCACCACCCTATTTGTGAACCAGTTTCTTCCTATCTCCCTCCTAAACCTAAACTTATCCAACTTGAATCCGTTGCTCCGAGTCCTATCCTGCTCGGATATTATAAGAACTTTATCTATATCCCCTTTATTGATTCCTTTCACCCACTTAAATACTTCTATCATATCTCCCCGCACTCTTCGTCTTTCTAGGGAATGCAAGTTAAGTTTCTTTAACCTATCCTGATATGGAAGGTTTCTAAGTCCCTGAATCATTTTTGTCATTCTTCGCTGCACCGACTCTAGTGAATTCATATCCATTCTATAATAGGGGCACCAGAACTGAACCGCATAATCGAGGTGCGGCCTAACTAGCGCAAGATATAGTTGCAGTAAGAACCTCTGCACTCTTGTTACTTACACTTCTAGATATAAAACCCAATACTCTATTTGCCTTATTTCGAACATTAACGCACTGTTTTCTAGGCAGTAGGTCCGGGCTTACAAGTACCCCTAGGTCTCTTTCACAAGTCGACTTCTCTAGGTTGATGTTGTTCAGGCTGTATACATTATAAGTATTTGTTCTTCCAATATTAAGTACGCTGCACTTGCTGGTGTTGAATTTCATTTGCCATTTTTCAGACCACCCCTGCAGTTTATTTAGATCCTCCTGTAATGCATTTGCATCCTGCCCTGAATTAATTTGCCGCCTATTTTGGTGTCATCCGCAAACTTGCTTATGTCACTGCTGATCCCAGTATCTAAATCGTTTATGTAGATTATGAACAAGAGTGGGCCTAGTACTGACCCCTGGGGAACCCCACTGGTTACACGGCCCCACTCAGATTTAACACCATCTACGCTGACCCTCTGCGTTTTATGGGTGAGCCATGATATAATTTATTTAGATTTCAGTAAAGCATTCGATAGAGTCCCTCATGAGAGATTGATAATGAAGGTAGAAGCACATCGAATAGGTGGATCATTATTAAAATGGATTAGGTCATGGTTAACTGGTAGGAAACAAAGAGTCAGCATAAATGGATTAAAGTCAGACTGGGGTGCGGTCAAAAGCGGAGTTCCCCAGGGATCTGTATTAGGCCCTCTGCTGTTTGTTATATTCATTAATGATCTTGATTTAGGTATAACTAGTAGGATTAGTAAATTTGCAGATGATACCAAAATGGGGAGGTGATAAATTCAGACAGTGACTTTGAACACCTTCAAAGAGATCTAGATACCTTACATGAGTGGTCAGTAGACTGGCAAATGAATTTTAATACTGATAAATGCAAGGTACTACAGATAGGGAAGACGAATACAAACGTTAAGTATAAACTAGGTAACACGGAAATAGAAAACTCAGATTGTGAAAAAGATCTAGGTGTATTTGTCAGCAACGACTTGAAACCTAGAAAACAATGTATTAGCGTTCGCAACAAGGCAAACAGGATTCTTGGGTTCATATCTAGGAGTGTGAGTAACAGAACTGCTGACGTTATCTTGAAACTTTACCTAGCATTAGTGAGGCCACACATGGATTATGCGGTTCAATTCTGGTGTCCTTATTATAGAATGGACATAGATTCTTTGGAGAGAGTACAAAGAAGAATGACAAAAATGATCCATAATATTAGAAACCTTCCATATGAAGAAAGACTGAAAAGCTTAGGCTTGCATTCATTAGAGAGGCGTAGAGTTAGGGGAGATATGATAGAGGTGTTCAAGTGGGTAAGTGGGATTAACACGGGTAAAATGGAAGATGTTCTGAAGCTCAGTATTAACGAAATAACTAGAACAAATGGCTTTAAATTAGATAAATTCCGATTCAGAAAGGATATAGGCAAGCACTGGTTTGGTAATAGAGTTGTGGATATGTGGAATAGGCTACCGAGTGCTATAGTAGGATCGGGGACGCTAGGGAGCTTCAGGACGAAGTTGGATAGGCACACGGAAGTGCTGGGATGGGTGTGAAAGGGATCTGGCCTGTATGGGGCCAGTCGGCCTCAGGCAGTATCCCACTTTCTTATGTTCTTATGTAAGCCTTTGATCCTTACCCAAAATACTTCACACACATCAGCCAACACTGCACACGTGTTTACTCGTTTAATTTACCTGTACAAGTTTTAAAACTATTCAAAGTGTTTAAGGATATAAAGATAAATTGCAAAACAAAGTAATAATAAGTACATAAGTGAACAAACGAACAAAACAGCTTCAATTTGATTCGAGACAAGAAATTCTTCGTCAAGCGCTCTTTAGGTATATGCTTTAAAGGTTCAACTCTTCTCCACACTCCTGTTAAAACTTCCTACGTTTTTCGTCGTCAACATTTTACCTTCATCAGGACCTCTACTACTTTCCTCGCTAATACTTTTTCCATCCTCCTCCTCACGCGCTCCCTCCCAACACTTAACTAATGCTGTCCTCATCATTTTCCTCCTCCTTCTCTCCAACACTTTAATCACCATCCCCATCATTGATCCTCTCCACCTTCCTCTTTCCAACAACAAATTCTCCACCAGTTTTCACCGCTACCTTGGATATAACGTCAAATTCTAAATTGCAGCTACGCCTTGGCCCGGCAACGTCTACCATCACCTGTCAGTCTAATGTCTCCTATCTACCGTCTCTATTTCCTTAATCATTAACATTTTTACCCTCTATTTCGTATCTTAGTCGATGGAACGATGGTAAATATTATGTCACAGGCTGACGGTCGTTGTTTACTGAAAATATTCACTGTGGTAACGACGCTATTGAACTCATACTCATAAAAAATACAGACATGAGAATTTTTTTTTGGTTTATACAGTTTTAGTCCTACACAGGGAGTTCTATCTCTTATAAATTGTAACTCTTGATGGACTAGTGTAATTATTAACTTTGCTAGACTATTAAAGACCTAAGTTGTTGAAGAGCAGTAATAACATCATAACGTCAACCTCAACTTGAATTCCAAACCCATTTAAAACATTGTAATAATTTCAATGTATATCTGATATTTTTTTATATAAGTCGAAAAGATTACTACGTAGAATATATCAAATATATAAACCTAATACAAAGTGTACGTAAGTAGCATCGGTACTCACCTAACATAAGGTAACTTAGCCCAAAGACTATAGAAGAGGAGGTCATCCCACACCTGACCCAAAATATGACCCAGCTTGCGCAAGACGTCACTGGGTAGAGAGGTCGAGACACTACCTCTCAGTTGGCTGCAGCCACAACTGTGAAAACCGGTGTCCTCAGTCACATGATGCCCGCTAATTGTGTTGTGTTTGGGTGTAATTCTTGGTTCAAACGAGAGGGGAATATACACTTCCATACACGTCCTAAAGATGAAGAACTAAGATACAGTGGGTTCATCCCTTCAAGAGAAAAGACAACATTAATACTGTTAATGGTCAGATATGCTCGGTGGGCATTCAACAGCTGCCAGAGGCTGACAGAAACTGCAGTCCATTGTAAAAGTAGTTTGATAAATATTGAATATGAATTTTATCTATTTTTCATAACAGTTACCATAAATTTAACGTTAGAGATTCCGTAAATAACGTCAAAAGCAAATAAATCTCTCTTCTATAGACCTTGGGTGGCCCTAGTGCCAGCCATCCTCGTACACGAGGGGCATCCATTATTGTTGTCATTAAATATGTTATAAGTATATACTACAGTAAGTATATAATATAAAAGACAAAGAACATCGAAATATATATATTTAGTTTCAGGGTTTATTAAGTTATTTATTGCTTGTACTTATTACTGGTATTTGTTTTCCTCTCATCTGTATAGTTTAAGTCTTTACTATTGTTTAGAATATATCATATCATATATCACCCATGATGATTATCCTGTATTTAAAACGAAAAAAATATTAATATCACTTAGATAATATTTGTTAAGGTTAGGTTAAGTTAGTTTAAGTTTTCTATTAAACAATTTATTAATACCTAATATGATGAAGTACAAGATCGCCGATGGCCAGTTAGAAGCTTAAAATAATACATAGAAGTTATCGATATTAGACAATTATCCCTATTTAGTTTAATGGCCAGGATTATATAGTCTACGATTAAGCTTTTACAAATCATCAGTCGTTTTAGTCAAATGGAGATAAGTTTTTGGTTTTATTATTACAACTTAATTAAGATTAATTCGTATATGGTAAAATTTAGTGTTCCAGTTAAAACGTCGTTTACTGTCATACGATGGTTAAATTATACTTTAAGTAGGTTAGGTTAGGTTACATTTCATATGAAGGTATTCATTTATATGTATATTTATGATCTACAGGATCGTTTATTGCCAGTGAAAACTTTCCAGAAAAGAGAAATACATAGAAGTTATCATTAATGGCCAATTATCCCTATTGAGTGTAACATACAGAATATATTAGGTGGAGTTCCGCGTTTATTTGTTTGTTTTCGTATTATTTAAGTCATTTATTTGTTAAAGTTTAGCTTAGAATAAGTAAATATTATAAAAAAAACATTGAAATACTCACAAGTGACTTTGTAACATATAATTAAGTCGAGATGATAATACCAATACGACGTGCTGGTCAAGCTCCGAAACAGTTGTCCGGGGGTCTAGCTAACCTCTGGCCGGGGCTTGACCGGCACGAAAAAAAAATTTTTTTGTTTACTAAACGTGATTTTGGCAACCTGTGGTGTAATTGTCAGGATGCTCGACATGCAAGCGAGGGGACCCGTGTACGATTCCCGGACAGAGTGAAACTATAATCATTTTTTTTTACGCCATTTGGCTTTCTATTTACCAGTAAATGGGAACCTAGATCTTAATCGATTTGCGGATCTTATTCTGGAATAATGGTTAGCCAGTGCAGTTGGCGACTTGTCCGGTCTTCTCGGACTATTCCTTGAAACTGGGTCATACAACTCGTTAGCTTAGGGTGTGGTTGTGGTGTTGGCGACAGATTCTAACACCTTAAACAAATTCACGCCTAGGTGGCCCTAGGGCCGGCCATCCTCGTACACGAAGGGCAACCATTATTGTTACGTGTATAATATTACCATCACTACCACAACCAGCATTATCACTACTATTGTCATCTTCTCAACTATCATCATTCCTTCCCTCTTCCTCCTCCTGCCTCCATATTTTAATAATTATCGTCTCAATTATTATTATTATCATCATTATTTTTATTATTATTATTACCGTATTATTATAATTATTATTATTATTATTATTATTATTATTATTATTATTATTATTATTATTATTATTAACAATACAACATGTGGCTGGAACAACAGTAGAAATTAGAAATAAGATAAAAAGTTGTATTAAATTAACAATTAAAACACAAACAAGAACCACAGGTACAAGTCGATCAGTTTTTTATCATGAGAGAGAGAGAGAGTCCCTGGCTCACTGTTACGTTATGACAAAGTTGTTGGTAAATATATGGTATGGAAATTGTGTTGATACTCTCTCACACACACACCAACCACAAACAAACAACACATCACAAACAAACAAGCAAGCAACAACACAACACAAACAATAATGACACCACAAAAAACATCATTCTAAAAAACAAACAATAAAACAAACAAAAACAATAAAACAAACAAACATACCAACAAACAATAAAACAAACAAACCTATCAAACAAACAAGAAAACGGTCAAACGAAGAATAAAACAAAACAAACAAACAATAAAAATTACAAACAAACAATAAAACAAACAAACATACATAAAAACAATCAAACAAACATAAAAACAATAAAAAAACAGACCCTCTTCAACAAACCACAACCACCAAGGACTTCACTAACCTACCACCTCCACCTCCTACAACTCTATTTATAATCCCAAAACTTCCCAAAGGTCACTCCTGCCTGGGGGACCTTTGGGGGTTAACACTGCCCACTGGTCTAGATCTGGTGAGAAAACTGCCCCCACCCAAAGGTCACTTGTTGGGTGTCACAAAGCGCCTGCTGGGTGATTTATGTGAGTCTTCCCCCGCCCTCCCCCATCCCCCCTCTCCAACCCAGGGTCACAGTGTGTAAGGTTAAGGCGTTTGAATTTTAATTTAGTTGATGATGATATAAAGCGGAGGAGGAGGAGGAGGAGGAGGAGGAGGAGGAGGAGGACTAGGAGGAGAAGGAGAAGAAGGAGAAGGAGGAGAAGGAGAAGAAGGAGAAGAAGAAGAAGAAGAAGAAGAAGAAGAAGAAGAAGAAGAAGAAGAAGGAGGAGGAGGAGGAGGAGGAGGAGGAGGAGGAGGAGAACAAGAACAAGAACAAGAAGGCTAGATTACGTTAGGTTACGTTAGGTTAGGTTAGGCTTGTTACGAACCCCACCACCCAGCACTACGAACCACGCCATCTATTGTCCTGATCTACCTACCCAGCACCACGAGCAACGTCATCTAGGGACGAGACACGAGTATGACTCGTCTTAGTTACCACTCCGGGGTTTCCCTTCTCCATATCCTGGTTGTTGCCTCACTTCCTCCAAGTCTTCTTTGTGAGCTCCAATTCGAGGAGAGAGCACTTGGCTCTGGGAAGTGACCACAGGATCATCTATCCTCTAAACCTGCGGTGCAGTGACTACCTACCGTCTTCTACAATACTCAGCCTTACTCGTCAGCCATCTCAGCTCCTCACTTAAGTATTTGTATTTTGTATTGCCTCCCCCACGTCCACTTGCTTCAAAATTTTTTATGTTGTATTAATATGTATATACTGTTAATGTTTAGGTTAAGTTTGGTTAAGGGTAATTTATAGGAAGCTGAATATTTTGTTAAGGAATTTATGGTACTATATTATACACAACGAAAACTCACATCCTTTGTCTACCCTTTTATTGTCCGATTGTCTTTGTTTTTTTATTGTTGTTACCTGTTGGGATCTGGGTAGACGTATAACTATATTCTAAATCCCCAACTCGTAACAAATGGCGACCATGACAGGACTCGACCTTAAGTACCATACTCCTTCCCCCCCTTGTTACTCAGTGTTAATTATTCCTCCCAGTCACTTCTGTTCACAATTGCTTTACGGTGGTTTAAAGTTTCCTTCATATGTGTGTGCATATATTGGTATTATCGTACAGTAAGAGTGACAGACGTAGGATATTAGGTTCCAAGTGTCATAAGGCTTACCTGTTATTACACGTGGCAGTCGTGTAGTAAGTCTTATC
>NW_024726935.1:0-22245 GCF_018991925.1 Homarus americanus
AGGGCTTTTGTTAAACCACCAATTTATTATGTACTAAGTCATTTGTGTCCAATGTATACTTTCGAAAAGCCCTTGTTTGGGGAAGGTAGGAGAGAGTAGTCGTCATTATTGTCCAAGCCACATTATTTATTTCTATATATAAGTAATGCAGGCTGGTTTTTAAATACCTCAATCCCCTAACGGTGCCGTTTGTATATTAAGAAATACCGAAGCCATACAGTACAACACCAGCGAATATGAAGTATCACTGTAACCGGCAACTGTTACTCACTCATACCTACATACATATATAGAGTCTTTACAGAATGATAGCAGACACGGAGAAGACGAACAACAAGAGGAGAAGAGTTAGAAGAAAATCAACTTCAAGCTAAGAAGAAGAATACCAAGACATTTCCTCCAAACAAGAAAACAACACACACACAATCAAGCCGACCAAACACTGAGAAACCATGGCGGAACCCAACATGCACCGGACGCTTGACCTGACTCTATCCTGCCGCATCCAGGCGAGTTGCTGCTTAAAGTCCCTCACGCAAGCGCTGTTTAGCCACTGCACCTATTCTATCCTCCTAAAATTCACTTCAATCCCCCCTGCCACTAGCATGTTCTGTATGTATGTATGTATGTATGTATGAATGAATGCTAACTGCAACTTTGCGTATTAAAACTCATTACTCTTACCGAAGTAATATAGTGCGTGGTTATGTTATGTCATGTTAGGATAGATTATAAACTACATTGGGTTACATTTCGTGAGGTTCGGTGACGCTACAGGAAGTTAGGTGAGGTACCTGGAGGTTAGGTGAATGTTGACTGACTGACTGACAATTATTAGGAAGTGGTTTCAACACGTTCACGCACAACCTATACTCATACCACAAGTCCAGAATTAGAGAGGATCATGTTATTGGATATATTTTCAACGATTTACTCAGTGTCTAACCAACTCTTTAGCGATTTAAATGTGGACCTAAAATTAGGTCCGTATATTTGTTTGTCGTGGTGGTGGTGGTGGTGTGCGCCCGTCCATCAGGTTGATTAACCACCAAAACCATAAAGGGTGCGGCCCTGCCGTTTCAGGGCATACACCACATCCATGGCGGTGACGGTCTTCCTTTTTGCGTGCTCGGTGTAGGTGACGGCGTCACGGATGACGTTCTCCAGAAACACCTTGAGGACGCCGCGGGTCTCATCGTAGATGAGGCCGGATATACGTTTAACACCTCCACGCCGAGCTAGACGACGAATGGCGGGCTTGGTGATACCCTGGATGTTGTCACGAAGCACCTTACGATGACGCTTGGCGCCACCCTTTCCAAGTCCCTTGCCTCCTTTGCCTCGTCCAGTCATGTTGTTGTGGTTGCTACTACAGGTGGTCCTGGTGTGGCGTCGCCGAATCGAATCGAAAAATGCTAGTGACAGGGGGGAAGGAGGTTCAGGAGAAGAATAAAGGGAGGATTGAAGTGAATTTTAGGAGGAGAGAACAGATGCAGTGGCTAAACACCGCTTGCGTGAGGGATTATAAGATGGGGGCAGCAGCAACAACCCGGCTGGACGCGGCAGGGAGGCGACAAGACAAGGCCAGGCTAGCGTCAGGTCAAGCGTCAGGTCAAGCGTCAGGTCAGGCGTCAGGTGCGTGGTGGGTTGGGCAATGGATGTTCAGTGCTTGGTCGGCTTGATTGTGTTTTGGTTTCTTGTGTGGAGGGGATGTCTTGGTCTTCTTAGCTTGATGTCGATTTTCTTCTCTCTCTCCTTCTCTTCTTGCTCTCTTGAATTGTCCATTCGTTTGTGTTTGGGTCTTCTTGTTCGTCTTCCTCGTATTTTAAGTCCTCATAGGTGTGGAAGAATTCAGAGAGGGAGAGGTTGACCACGTGGGCTTCAGCACCACTGGCCGCGTGGGCTTCAGCACCACGGGCCACGTGGTGTTCTTGGTTCTGTGTGGTGGGCTGCTTCTGTGGAGTTTTCTTTTCTTGGTTTTTCTTTACTGCTGGTTTTTTCTTTTCTTGGGAGCGTACAGCAAGGAGGGCCTCTTTGTAGCTCAGTTTTTTCGCAAGACGGGCCTTGGCTACCCTGCATTCCTCCTTCCATCTGGGGCAGGTCCGGTCGGCGGAGGAGTGTGGGCCACCACAGGCAACGCATTTTTTCTCTGTGTTGGGGCAGGCCGTGTAGCGGTGTCCAGGGCTGCCACACATGGAGCAGGTGTCTTCCGCCTACACTTCATTTACAGATGTGTCCATAAGTGCTAACATTGTAACACCCGTTTCGGTCTGCGCCAGTGGGTGAAAGAGCCTGGTGAAGCAGGGAAGAGTTCGGGAAAGAATAGGGAGTTAAGGAAGTGAATTTTGGGAGGAGAACAGATCAATTAACCGCTTCGCTGCGTGAGGATTATAAGATGGGGGCAGCAGCAACAACCCGGCTGGAGGCGGCAGGGAGGCGACAAGACAAGGCCAGGCTAGCGTCAGGTCAAGCGTCAGGTCAAGCGTCAGGTCAGGCGTCAGGTGCGTGTTGGGTTGGGCAATGGATGTTCAGTGCTTGGTCGGCTTGATTGTGTTTTGGTTTCTTGTGTGGAGGGGATGTCTTGGTCTTCTTAGCTTGATGTCGATTTTCTTCTCTCTCTCCTTCTCTTCTTGCTCTCTTGAATTGTCCATTCGTTTGTGTTTGGGTCTTCTTGTTCGTCTTCCTCGTATTTTAAGTCCTCGTAGGTGTGGAAGAATTCAGAGAGGGAGAGGTTGACCACGTGGGCTTCAGCACCACTGGCCGCGTGGGCTTCAGCACCACGGGCCACGTGGTGTTCTTGGTTCTGTGTGGTGGGCTGCTTCTGTTGAGTTTTCTTTTCTTGGTTTTTCTTTACTGCTGGTTTTTTCTTTTCTTGGGAGCGTACAGCAAGGAGGGCCTCTTTGTAGCTCAGTTTTTTCTCAAGACGAGCCTTGGCTACCCTGCATTCCTCCTTCCATCTGGGGCAGGTCCGGTCGGCGGAGGAGTGTGGGCCACCACAGGCAACGCATTTTTTCTCTGTGTTGGGGCAGGCCGTGTAGCGGTGTCCAGGGCTGCCACACATGGAGCAGGTGTCTTCCTGCGCCTCACACTTGTTTACAGTGTGTCCATAGTGCTGGCATTTGTACCACCGTTTCGGTCTGCAGTAGGGCTTGACTGGCATAGTTATCCACGCCAGTTGAGCTTCCTTGGGTAGGGTGGAGTGGTGTCCGATGAGGGCAGTGGTGTCGGACAGCTTCTTCACAACTTGGAGCTGCTGCTCCTTGAGGAGCTCACTCAGCTCTGCTTTGTCCATGTGGGCAATTTCGGCGTGGGAGATTACACCCAGCTTCAAGTTGTCCCACATGAAGGCAAACATTTTAAAAGGAATGCCGTTGATGTCTGGGATCTCCGCGAGTTGAGCGGGCATGCCCATCTCGGCGAAGGTGATCTTGATGTCACCATGGAGCTTTAGGCGTTCTACCTTGGTGACCCCCACGACCCCATTAGCTTCGAAAAACTTCTGGAGAACTAGGAGGTTTAGTTTCTTGGGGCAGGTCGGCGTGTCCGGACGTATCCGCGCCACGTTAACAAACTCGTATCCGTTCATGGTGAGGGAGAGAGAGTGTGATGGCTTCGCCCACGGTTTGGTGGGAGTAGGTGGCGTGCTGTGGACGCAGCGGTAGTATCGTTCATCCAAGGCCGTCCCTCCCTCTTGGAGGTGGGGCGTAGCTTGCGGATGACGCATGCGGCACTCGTGGCCAATGAGGTGGCCACTGAGGTGGAGAATGTCTGTATATAAACCTCTCAACAAGACCTCCTGCTGGACCCGGAACTCTGAAGACCGCCCTCTCCCTTGTACCATTGTTGGCCATCTTCCCGGACCGGACCACCCACGACTGTCATCGTCCACAACAACTCACGAGCGTTCTCGGTTTATCGAGCATTAGCTTGCCCTCCCCACTGGTGGTGTGAGTGACCCACACTCCAGCTGGAGAGCAGTTATAGCGCGATATTCCCGGCGTGGTTTGAGCTCTTTTCCTTCTACTACCATTTTTCCTTTTTTCGCTCTGGCCTAGGGACCTGCACCCTCAAAAGTGTATTCGTCCTGCGGTCCCCCCTGTAACTGTTCACCTCCCTCCCAGGAGATTGTGAACACGAAAGGGGGTCGGAGCAAAACCCTCCCCAGCCGAGTCTTTCCAGGAAAACCGTGATCGTGCGGGTCCACCTGGAAAGAGGGTAGCCATCCTTATCCTTCCCAAATAGGCACACTTAGCTCACGTCTATAAGTGAGCAGTCACATACACTAGGAAGTAGGCTTCCCCAATCGGGGCTCCGTGAGAGAAGCTCAGGAACCACTCTACGACCACCAGCTAGTGGGGAGTGCTGTAATTCCTTTGCTATTTACTCAACCGGAATAGGCAGGATCTAAAAAAAAAAAAAAAAAAAAAAAAAAAAAAAAAAAAAAAAAAAAAAAAAAAAAAAAAAAAAAAAAAAAAAAAACAACAACAACAACAACAACAACAACAACCCGGTTATGGAGCGCGTACGCCCTCCTAACCGCGATCCCCGCCTGAACCGCCAACCGCAACGGCCGAACCGGCAGGCACTGCAGACCAATTCGCGCTTGGCTGAAAAGTGAACTCTTTTCAACAACTCCACCACCACTGCTACCGCCACTGAGGACAACTGGACGAAGGTAGAAAATAAGAAACGCCGACGTGCCTTTTCGGGAAACGATTGCCGTCAAGCAGCCCCCAAGGCACCCATCACCACCACCAGCTCACCTCCAACGACACTGCCAAAATTCCGGATCACGAAAACGGACGCAAAAACAACATATGCCGCCGTCACAGAGATGGAAAAGCAAAACCCACTGGCCAAGTTCTCAGTGCGGCCCAACCTAAAGGGGGAGATGATCGTGCACCCCAAAGACAAGAACTCCGCCACCACCCTCGACACTTACCTACAAAACACCACCACCATTACTTCAACCAAGCTAGACCCCGCCCAGAAACTGATGAAGTCGGTAGTCCTCCGGTACCCAAAGGAACTACCTCTCGAACCCCTGGAGAACCACCCGAAGATCCTAAAAGCCGAGAGATGCTCTCCCCTGTCCGACAAGACGGCCACCACGAAACAAGTCCTCATAACGCACTACGGCTCACCCCCCAGCACCATAGACCTCAAAACCTGGGGGATCTACGAAGTGAGGCCCTTCGTCCCAGAGCCCCTGCGATGCTTCAGATGCCAGAAATACGGGCACCATCAGACAAGGTGCACGTACAGGGAAATCTGCGCAGTCTGCGCACAGAAGCACGGCACACAGTCCTGCCTCACCAAGCTGAAAAATGGGGAAAAAATTGCCCCCAAGTGTGCCAACTGCGGGGGCAAACACCACGCCTGGAATCCTGGATGCTCCGAGAGAACAAAGAGGGTCCAGGCAAACCGACCAGCAGCAAGACCGGCCCCCACCGCCTACACACCAGCCCCACCAAGTACCTTCGTGTGGGGAACCCAAAGGCCCAAACAACAAAGACAACCTCCTCAGCCAGTCAACACCCAAAGTGCAGCCCAGTTTCCTGGCCTCACTACAGCCACACCTCAGCCACCCAAGCAGCAGAGAACGACAACCACGAGAAAGACAAAAGAAGCACACACCAAGGCACCAGAAGGAATGATACACATATCAGACCTAGCCAATGTACTGACGACCTTCGCGGAGGGCCTAGCCGGACTACTGGGCCACAAGATCCAACCCACACAGCTCCAAATACTCATGGGGAGCGTCCTCGGGCAAGTCGCCACAGCTCCAGCCACCTCAGTGGAGGAAGCCACGCCGGTCCGCACACGAGTAACAGCCGAGGTACACTCTACACCGAAGAAGGCCACCAGAGAACCCAAGACACCGACAGCTCCCAAGATACCGACAGCTCCCAGAAAGAAACTGGACGTTTCAACTCCCCTGAACCGAACCACGGCCCAGAAGGCAAAAACCACAGAACACGAAGACATGGACCTGATCCAGTTGGAATCGAACTTGGACATCTCCATCGAGGACCACCAGAAGTCCCCGATGAAACAGTGGTGGAAAACGTCAGCACCCTGAACATCCTAACATGGAATGCTCAGGGCATCAAAAACAAGAAACACCTCCTACAAGAAGCAGCAGCCAAGGACAAGCTTGACATCATACTCCTACAAGAAACACTTCTACAAGAACACCACTGTTTCAAATTCAGCGGTTACAAGACATACAGGAGGCATTTCACGCAGGCGTCAACAAGAGGATGTATGATCTTGGTCAAGTCAAGCATACCCTCCGCCGATGTCACGCAGCAATTTCCATGTGGGGAAAACATCGAGACACAGGCCGTCAAAGTAACCCTCCAAGAACGGGAATTAACTGTTCACAACATCTACAAGAACCCAAGGGGCTCACTGGAGGTTACTCAATTATTTGCTTCGGCCGCTGACCACGCCACACTCATAGGAGGGGATTTCAACGCACATCATCCCTTCCTAAGCTCGGCAAGCCCCACAAATGAAGACGGCCTACACCTATACACCACCTTTCAAGATACACCCGAGATCTGCCTCCTGAACACCGGAGAGCCCACCCACACTAGGGGAGGAAGGCTAGATCTAACCTTCGTCTCCAGTGCACTACAGCCTTCGGCCTCCTGGCAGCTACACCCCACGCTGACCAGCGACCACTTCGCCACCCTAAAAACACTGAAGGTGAACAAACTCCTCACTCCACCCCCGCCGAGATGGAGATACAATACCCAAAAGGCGGACTGGGAACTCTATAGGAAACACCTGGCTAAGTGGCGGGCAAAATCACAGACGGCTGGTGCAGCACCCGTGGACGAGACAACCCTCCACCAACAGTTGCTCCGAATTGAACGAGCACACCTCCCTCGGCAAAATGTGGGCCCAGATCCGAAGGGCATCTGGGAAGGCAACACCACCACCACCAACCCATCCCAACCCAGAAGAGGAAGCCGAGAGACTTGCAAAACTGTTCTCTAACCGAGCAGCAAAGAAAAACCTTCCGAGACATGTGGAGGAGACACAACGGCGTCTGCGACAGACCAGACTCCAGATGATCGAAGAGGCCTGCAATGGTGAAGATGGCACCGACAGACCCTTCAACCAGCAAGAACTCCAGAAGTCGCTAAAACGAAGCAAGGACACAGCACCAGGGGCCGACAGGATAACCTACTCCATGCTTTTCCATGCCGGAGAAGCCGGACACGAGGCTTTGCTACAAGTCATCAATGATTCGTAGACAGCACAGAGACTTCCACCGGAATGGAAGAAGGCAGATATACAGCCCATTCCGAAGCCCAGAGAACCAGACAAACCGAGGCCCATCTCCCTTCTCAGCTGCATAGCGAAGACGGGAGAAAGAATGGCTCTCAACCGACTCAAGTGGAAAGTAGGCAGCCCACACCCTCACATCTTTGCTTACACCGAGAACACCGGCACAGGCAACAACATCGCCGAGATACTCAGCACAGTGGACAACAAACCAGCTCTGGTGGTCTTCCTCGACCTGGAGAAAGCCTTCGAACTAGCAAATCCTTTGGCCATTACAACTACGCTCGCTAAAAAAGGCGTCAAAGGAAGGTTGCTGGGGTGGATCCAGAACTACCTCACACAGAGAGAAGCACGAGTACGCTTTCAGGGAGCAACCTCAAGCTACAGGGTCCACGAAAACGGAACCCCACAAGGAGGCATCCTCAGTCCAATGCTGTTCAACGTCCTGATGGAAAATCTAGTCAAACTTCCCTTCAGACAAACAGCCAAGCTCCTATGCTATGCAGACGACTTACAGCTTATAGTAAGAGGATCGAACAGACTAGCCAACACGCAACACGCACTCCAACTTATAGAAGAGGAGTGCAACAGACTTGGACTCAAGATAAATCCAGCCAAGTCGAAAGCGATGGCCATCTGCACAAACACACCAGACAAGATGCTCTCCATACAAAACACGCCGGTAGTCTGGACCAACGCCCACCAGTGTCTTGGAATCTGGTTTGACCAGAAACTCACCTTCAAGCCGCAACTCGAGTATCTCAGGCACAGGACGAAGAGCAGACACAATATAATGAGGTCGCTCACCAGCAAATCCGCAGGAGCAAACCTTCATGTGCTCAAAGCCTACTACACAGCCGCCATCAGATCGCTGGTAGATTACAGTGCTCCAGCACTCATTGGACTGAGAGAAGACCAAATAGCTAAGCTAGAAGTCATTCAAAACAATGCTCTCAGGACCATGCTCGGAGCACCCATGTGGACCAGAATTTGCAATCTGCAAATGGAAACCGAGCTACCACCCCTGGCAGTACGGAGTCAAGCAGGTGACAGCCGGTCTCCTCGCCAAAATCTGCAGAGCAGACAAGCCCACAGCTGCCAAGATTCGAATCAGTGCCTCCCTCCACCTCGACCACAGAGTGCGAGGGGCCACCTGGTCGCACGAGGCAAGCGAGGTCATCCGACACCTGCAAGCAGAAACACTCGTCAAGAACAACCAAGACACACGAGACAATGGTTACACTGTTCCTCCACCATGGAGCCCTCCACCAGCCACACTCAAATTCACCGACCTCGGCGACAGTAAAGCCAACCTCCAGAAGGAGGACCTCAAAAAAATATCTCTCCAAGCCATAGCCACCGAGACACCGGCTGATGCAGCATCATACTTCACAGACGGCTCGGTGGACCCAAAACATCATAGATCCGGAGCGGCCTTCTACACCCAAGGTCAGACCCTCCAATGGAGACTTTCCAACGACTGCTCCACCCTACAAACAGAACTGGTAGCAATCTCAAAGGCCCTACAACACGCTGCAACACAACACAACAAGTCCGTCATAATTCACACGGACTCGAAATCGGCCATGCAGGCGCTGCAACACAGTCAACCAAGAGACAACGTCCACATCATCACCTCGATCCTCGCACAGCTACAGGAATTCCAAAGCCAAAACCGACCAGTCGTCTTACACTGGATTCCCAGTCATGTAGGGATCGGAGGAAACGACGTGGCAGACGAAGCAGCCAAGGCAGCTACACGTTCCAGTAGCGTACACATCCAAGTTCCAGCAAGTGTGCAACAGATCAAAAATCACCTCAGAAAGACTACCAAGCTCCACATCAAAAAGAGCTTCCTTCATGCACTCAACGCTGGTTCCCAATCAGCCAAATGGTACCTGGCGGCCACAAAAGGGGAACCACCTTTCGCAGACAAGAAAACTCCAAGACAAACCCAAGTCAGCCTTCACCGACTACGACTAGGGTACAAGTGCTCCTGGCAGATGATCGGAAATGACGTCACGGAATGCACCTACTGTCAGGAGCCAGCAGCCAACCCACTTGAACACTATCTCCTCGATTGCGAGGTCACACAAAGCCTCCGAGACAGAACTCAAATCTCCCAAGAAACACACACAACACCAGCGGCCACTCTAACCCGAAAGGCCCACACAGACCACATTCACCACCTACTCCGGGTCATCACACGATACCCACCACCCAGATAGCTTAGAAAGCATCCTCTCCCAGCAAGTGCGGACCCCAGTTCGGGGGGCGCGCCACTCCGAGGCTGACCACGTCCAAGAGTGGGGGCCGGTGGTAAGCGTCCACTGATCGGGGGTCCGCTCACACTTGCAACCTGCAGTATCCCTCCAATCTGCAGGTGGGACCACCTCCAATCCCAATCCGGTCTGGCTGCTCCTGGAGCTCCAGCCGGAACCACCAAACGGGCCGCCTATAGGCAAAGGCCCGTGTCGGACTACGGTCCGACAATCTATACAACAACAACAACAACCGGGCCGCCCGTATTGACTATTTCGTCGTCGAGATGGCCCGTACTAAACAGACTGCCCGCAAGTCCACTGGAGGCAAGGCTCCACGGAAGCAGCTTGCCACCAAGGCAGCTCGCAAGTCCGCCCCAGCCACCGGTGGTGTCAAGAAGCCCCATCGTTACAGGCCCGGAACCGTCGCCCTTCGTGAGATCCGTCGTTACCAGAAGAGCACAGAGCTACTCATCAGGAAGCTGCCCTTCCAGCGCCTGGTGCGTGAGATCGCCCAGGATTTCAAGACTGACCTGCGCTTCCAGTCGTCTGCCGTCATGGCTCTGCAGGAAGCCTCTGAGGCTTACCTGGTGGGTCTTTTCGAGGACACCAACCTGTGTGCCATTCACGCCAAGCGCGTTACCATCATGCCCAAGGACATCCAGCTGGCCCGGCGCATCCGCGGAGAGCGTGCTTAAGTCCTCTTCCTTGGGGAAAAAGAAAAAGCACAACAAAACCTACCAGACATCTATAACTCGGCCCTTCTCAGGGCCAAAGAACTGTTCTGAAGATAATTTTCATGACAATCGAAATGGTTGGTGGTAGGAGAGCGTTAATTTCGGTTACCCAAATCGCCTAACGGTAAGTTGGTAACATTCGTGCAGGCACGAATGTATAGTAGGTCATCAATTCGGGAGGTGGGTGGGTGCAACAAACAAGAGCTAGTAACAAATAAATGTATAAAGAATAAGTAAGTAAATAAATAAATAAAATAAAAGAAAATACAATAAAATACAATAAAATAAAATAAATTGTTTACATGAATTAGGCGTGCTGCAAACATGAAATGAAGCCCAAACACACTCCATGTATGTCACTTTGCAGTGGGTGTAAAAGTACTCCACGCAGAATTTATTTATTTATTTATTATGTTTCGATTTAGTCCGGTTTCTACGCCAATAGAGAATGCAGATTATTATAATTTTTTTTTTTTTTTATTTCCCTCTCAATATATCACTGTCGGTAACTGTCTCTTTAACATGTAACTGTGGCTCCGATGGAGCCGATTAAGTTGTAGTAGTGGGATGGCGTGTTTGTTGTGCACAAGTAACCTCTTACTTGGAAGAGGTGTACTTGGTGACAGCCTTGGTGCCCTCAGACACGGCATGCTTGGCCAGTTCACCGGGCAGCAAGAGTCGGACAGCTGTCTGGATTTCCCGACTTGTAATGGTGGAGCGTTTGTTGTAGTGCGCCAGGCGGGAAGCCTCGGCAGCGATGCGCTCGAAGATGTCGTTCACGAAAGAGTTCATGATGGACATAGCTTTGGAGGAGACTCCTGTGTCGGGGTGCACTTGCTTCAGTACCTTGTAGATGTAGATGCTGTAGCTTTCCTTCCTCCTGCGCTTCTTCTTCTTGTCACCCTTGGCAATGGCCTTCTGGGCCTTTCCAGCCTTCTTGGCAGCCTTTCCGGAAGTTTTGGGAGGCATGGCGGCACAGTTACTCGTGGCGCGGAGCGAGAGAATTGAAAACTGGCCCGACTAACTTTTCCTTATATACCGAGCGGGCCGCTCAGGATCAGACTGGCTGCAGCTACGGCTCTCTTACATTGGTTGGGTCCGCGAGACGGCCACCTGGCCTGATCCTGAGCTTGGTATAAAAGACCAAGGTGGCGGGCGGAAATTTAACTCCTATCACGAAAAGCAGCAGCAGCAACATGTCAGGACGCGGCAAGGGAGGCAAGGTGAAGGGCAAGTCAAAGTCCCGTTCTAGCAGGGCCGGACTCCAGTTCCCCGTGGGTAGGATCCACCGTCTCTTGCGTAAAGGCAACTATGCTGAGCGTGTTGGTGCAGGTGCACCTGTGTACCTTGCAGCCGTCATGGAGTACCTGGCAGCAGAAGTGCTCGAGCTGGCCGGTAACGCCGCCCGCGACAACAAGAAGACCCGCATTATCCCGCGTCATCTTCAGCTTGCCATTCGCAATGACGAGGAGCTGAACAAGCTCCTGTCTGGAGTCACCATTGCCCAAGGGGGTGTCCTTCCTAACATCCAAGCTGTGCTCCTCCCCAAGAAGACAGAGAAGAAATAAGAACCCAAGGTTCGTTCACACAAGACAACCTAACCAAACAGGCTCCTTTCGGAGCCACAGGATATCACTTAAAGAGAGAAATATACGACATCAACGTTTTGCAGGATAACACTCTGTGCAAATTGAGTGTAAATTGTTTTTGAATGGTGTAGATGTGAAGGGGTACTGCGGGGGCCTGGGGTGGGGGACTTAAACGGGACTTAGAAGGGCGCAAGAAGCAGCAGCAGCTTTAGCAGCAGCAGCAAGGGAGGCGACCTTATTTTCACTCTGGTTCATTGACAGTACACATTTACCAGCAGCATACATTGGAGTCATATTGTAATTGTAGACTAATCAGTGTGGGCTAGCTAGCTAGCCAATTTGGGATAAACAGCAAGAATGTAATGTCCTCAATGAAGTAATGACATAGTTCAAGATACAATAAGTGAGGTGGCCTGAAGTCTTTGACAGTGTCACATTCAATAATATAGTGCTTTAAAGGTGTATCACAAAGTTTACATGCTGAGTGTTCCGGTATGGGTACAGCGTTACTAACTTGCCAGATGTGTCTGTATCCTAACCTAATTGTGGCCACGACTACATCACACAGGCAGGCAGGAGCAAGTTGTTTGGACACTATTCCTAGCCCCCTTGGTCCCTGTTCACCTACTGTAGCAGTAAGTAGGTACCTGTTGTAAATCGAAAGGTTGCGAATTCGTATTCAGGGAAAGTTGTTGGAGCTTCTAAACTTGAACTGACACAATCCGAGGAGTGGTGACCCGAGGATCACAGACACTATCTCTCCCTTCCTAACCTCCTGCTCCTTCCTCTGTCCTCCCAAAATTGAACCATGCTATCGCAAAGGTAATAATACAGGTAGAGACAACAACATATTTTCCTATTGTCTTATTATATATTAATAACAGAAACGCTGCCGCCATCCCGGAGGCTTTACATTGTCTCACTGTTCATTCCCTCCACAATTCTTCCTCGTACTTCTTCTTCTTCTTCTTCTTCTTCTTCTTCTTCTTCTTCTTCTTCTTCTTCTTCTTCTTCTTCTTCTTCCATGAATACTTTATTAACTGTGTATGTAAGTTTCACCATGTTTTGCACGACAGCGGTAGAGCAAAGTATATTTTGTTAGCAATAAACCAAAAGCATATTTTATGGCCTAATCATCACTACATAGAACACCACCCATAAAGCATGATACTAGTAGACCACAAAAACTGCTATAAACACCCAAAGCATATTTTATTGCCTAATCATCACTACATAGAACACCACTCATAAAGCATGATACTATTAGACCACAAACTGCTATAAACCCCAATAATAAACTATACTATTGACTATAATTGTGTTACCCAATATTATACGAAATAATACTATAAAACATAATAATAAACACACTAATAGTGTATATTAGTGACTATAATTGTGTTACCCAATATTATACGAAATAATACTATAAAACATAATAATAAACACACTAATAGTGTATATTAGTTGAATGCACAATCTGATGAGAAGTCAAAAAAAAAAAAAACAACATAACAATAACCTAGAAAGAGTGTAGAGTATTTTTGTGCAAACTATTATACTAGTAGATGGTCTAAGATAACTGTATGTGAAGGAAAAGGTGTGCTCTCCACTCAAACTTTCTTTTTATGAAATCTCCTACTCCCCAGCTGAGCGGTACGCCCAATGGGAAACAAAACGTGGCACATAACACGCCGCCCGCCAGCTCTGGCTCGGTGAATAGGAATCAGTAATCGGGCGGAGTATAAACAACACCGCCGCCAATGTGCTCCTCCCATCTCTGAGGAAATCTGGCGGGCAACTTAGTATTATATTAGCATGTAATAATAATAACAATAATAATAATAATAATAATACTACTACTAATAATAATACTAATAATATTAATAATAATAATATTAATAATAATAACATGCAATTTCATTTTATAACACATACTAACAAAATAGTGTATAGCCTACTATACTTAACTATAATAGGTTAGGTTGCGTAGGAGGATCTAAAAAGTACAGTAGTATATACACACACACACACACACACACACACACACACACACACACACACACACATACATATAGACAACAAACTAAATTAGAAACCACACGTCAGTGAAGTTATCAAATCCTCCAGTTTCCGTCTCCACCTCCTACGCCGACTCAAGTCCCTCGGTGGTCCTGCACATGAGCTCCTCAGTGTTTACACAACATTCATACTTCCCAAGCTCACCTATGCCTCCTCCACCTGGTCTTCCTCCCTAAATGCCACACAACGTAAACACCTCGAAAAAGTGCAAAAGAGGCCATGCAAGATTATTCTCTACCCTTCCTACTCCACATATCAAGAAGCGCTCAACACACTGACCCTTTAGACTCTCACTGACCATCACCACGCCCTCCTCTGCAAATTTGGTAAGAAGCTTCTACACCATCCCCGACACCGGCTCCTACTACCACCTGAGATCCCTAGTCCGAGAATTGCTCTTCGACACCACAACCGCATCCAGCCCAGCCCATACGTGCACGAACTGATCGCTATAAGAACAGCCCAGTCCCAACCATTGTAAAAATTATCGATAACTTGTAATAAATCAGTGTACTCACTCCCAGTAAACACTACTCCTTGCACTGTCACTATGTTGAAATGAACTGTAGTTTGAGCTTTTCCCCAGCTAGTTATTATATGTCTTATTTGTGTCACTCATGTTACTTGTATATTATTTGTAATTCGTAACCCATTCCCCAAATATGTAACTGTATATTTTCAGCCTTCTGGCTGCCAAGCACTTTCAATAAACCGTTAATTATTATTATTATTATTATTATTATTATTTATATGTTGGCCCATACCAACTCACTCCCCTGAACCCTCCTCCCCACCGGACTATCAACAAGTTCTTGCCATAAGGTACTACCTCATTTGGCAAAGGAATGGAACCAGTGATGAATAGTGGTGAACAGTGCTTAACTCAGTGAAAAACAACTCGGCAGTTGAGTCTTACCCAAGCTAGCTAACCACCTTCACACAGTGAGGTCCCAGGTACCCAGTTATACTTCCCCTGAGACTCCACGATAGAGAGGCCTGGGACCACACCTCACCCACTTGAATGAGTGAGTCATGTCGACCACGTGGTGTCCCCAAGATGCTACGACACCACGTAGTGAATGTTTTGCTACAGCATCATCATGTGAAGTTCCTCATAACACCATCTGTGAGGTAACTGCTACATCATCAGGCCCCTCATAACGCCATCTGTGAGGGAGTTACTACACTACGTGTCTGGTGTTCAACATCTCACCTTACATGATCTACGCGTGCAAACATTAATCTGTATGTTCACTGTGTGCTCCTTCACCTTTCTCTAATGAGGGCTTTTGTTAAACCACCAATGTATGATGTACTAAGTCATTTGTGTCCAATGTATACTTTCGAAAAGCCCTTGTTTGGGGAAGGTAGGAGAGAGTAGTCGTCATTATTGTCCAAGCCACATTATTTATTTCTATATATAAGTAATGTAGGCTGGTTTTTAAATACCTCAATCCCCTAACGGTGCCGTTTGTATATTAAGAAATACCGAAGCCATACAGTACAACACCAGCCAATATGAAGTATCACTGTAACCGGCAACTGTTACTCACTCATACCTACATACATATATAGAGTCTTTACAGAATGATAGCAGACACGAGGAAGACGAACAACAAGAGGAGAAGAGTTAGAAGAAAATCAACTTCAAGCTAAGAAGAAGAATACCAAGACATTTCCTCCAAACAAGAAAACAACACACACAATCAAGCCGACCAAACACTGAGAAACCATGGCGGAACCCAACATGCACCGGACGCTTGACCTGACTCTATCCTGCCGCATCCAGGCGAGTTGCTGCTTAAAGTCCCTCACGCAAGCGCTGTTTAGCCACTGCACCTATTCTATCCTCCTAAAATTCACTTCAATCCCCCCTGCCACTAGCATGTTATGTATGTATGTATGTATGTATATATGAATGAATGATAACTGCAACTTTGCGTATTAAAACTCATTACTCTTACCGAAGTAATATAGTGCGTGGTTATGTTATGTCATGTTAGGATAGATTATAAACTACATTGGGTTACATTTCGTGAGGTTCGGTGACGCTACAGGAAGTTAGGTGAGGTACCTGGAGGTTAGGTGAATGTTGACTGACTGACTGACTGACATTATTAGGAAGTGGTTCCAACACGTTCACACACAACCTATACTCATACCACAAGTCCAGAATTAGAGAGGATCATGTTATTGGATATATTTTCAACGATTTACTCAGTGTCTAACCAACTCTTTAGCGATTTAAATGTGGACCTAAAATTAGGTCCGTATATTTGTTTGTCGTGGTGGTGGTGGTGGTGTGCGCCCGTCCATCAGGTTGATTAACCACCAAAACCATAAAGGGTGCGGCCCTGCCGTTTCAGGGCATACACCACATCCATGGCGGTGACGGTCTTCCTTTTTGCGTGCTCGGTGTAGGTGACGGCGTCACGGATGACGTTCTCCAGAAACACCTTGAGGACGCCGCGGGTCTCCTCGTAGATGAGGCCGGATATACGTTTAACACCTCCACGCCGAGCTAGACGACGAATGGCGGGCTTGGTGATACCCTGGATGTTGTCACGAAGCACCTTACGATGACGCTTGGCGCCACCCTTTCCAAGTCCCTTGCCTCCTTTGCCTCGTCCAGTCATGTTGTTGTGGTTGCTACTACAGGTGGTCCTGGTGTGGCTTCGCTAGAAGAACTAGAAAAATGCTAGTGACAGGGGGGAAGGAGGTTCAGAGGAAGAATAAAGATAGGATGGAAGTGAATTTTAGAAGGAGAGAACAGGTGCAGTGGCTAAACACCGCTTGCGTGAGGGGGTAGGCAAAATGCCCGTGAGGGTGCAACAACAACAATCGGGACGAGGCAGAGGGAGGGCGGGAGCAGGTCCGGGCAAGCAAAGGGCCAACGCGGGTGTTCTGATTGTCGTCCTAGCAGGCAGTGTTGGTAAAACGTAGGAAGAACCGCCCCGCCACGGCGGCGGCGCAAGCCGAGAAACGCAGGTGGACGGACGCACAGGCAGCACACGATCAAATCAAACAGAGAAGGTGAAAATATAGAAATTTTGCTAGTCGTAGGGTTGTTTGGAGAGAGATGAAGGTAAAGTCTTTGAGCTATGTCAAAGAGGAACGGAGCGAGTTGGAGGAAGGGTTTTTTAATCTTTGAGCTTGAAATGTCAAAGTATTCATAGTAAGGAAGGATGAGCGTATCGTAGGAGAGTTTTTAGTAATAGCGGCAGACAGATTTGAGCTTTTTTGTCAAATTATGAACGGAGACGAGAATGAGATATAGGTTGAGTGGTTTCAGTCTAGAGTTAGGCAATTTTATTAAGAATTGGATGTCACAGACGTTGGGTATGTTTGATTAGGTTCTGAGAGTTGTGGGTCTTTTAGATATGTCAGAGAGAAATGGAGAGAGTTGGAGGAAGAGTTTTGAATCTTTGAGTTTGAAATGTCAAAGTATTCGTAGTGAGGAAGGATGAGTGTATCGTAGGAGAGTTGTTTAGTAATGGCAGGAGGCAGATTTGAGCTATGTCAAATTGTGAACGGAGATGAGAGTGAGATATAGGTTGTTAGGTTTCAGTCTTGAGTTAGGTCGATTTTGGTAAGGTGGCTTTGTCTGGCGGGGGGGGGATGTTGTGTTTGGAGATTGGTTGAGGGAGGGGGGGAGTTTGTGTTTGGGGATTGATGGGGGTGGCGGTTGTATGTTAATTTAAGGTGAATTAAAATTGCTTAAGGGGGGTTGTTGTGTGAGTGTGTATGTGTTTGCATGTAAATGTAAGGGGAGAGAGGGAGGGTTAGGATAATGTTATAAGGTCAGGTATGGTTCGGTTGTCGGGAGGAGGGGGGAGGAGAGGAGAGGAGAAGGGAGGCGAAAGGGGGAAAGGGGGGCTTTGGAGGTTCTTGGGTTAATTTATGGTATGGTAGGATTTCTTAGGAATGATATGTTTTGTGTTGCTAATGAATAGTTGTATTGCGTCATATGTTTTTATTTATTTATTTATTTATTTTATTTATTTATTTATTTATTTTTATTAGGAGGGTCAAAGGGGCTTGTTAGAAAGGTCGGGTATATTAAGTTTTTATTTTGGGAGGATTGTAGGTATCGATTTCTAAGAGGGGTTGTGAGTAAGGTTGGGTGGGTTAAGTTTTTCTTTTGGGAGGATTGTAGGATTGTAGTAAGGTTGGGTGGGTTAGGGTTTTTTCTTTGGGAGGATTCTGGTTTTGTTGTGCGTTGTGAGTTGGGTTAGTATTACATTCACTCTTTCTTGCAGGTATTGTGAGTTCTGGCTGACTTGCAGGGGAGAGGGTTTATTGGCCTGGTACGTGCACCCCTCCCCGACAGCAACCAGCCGAGAAGAGCGTTCAATGTCGTCTGCAGTTGGTGCCGTTTTATAAGGTACACCTCTCCGGCCTTGAGGGAAGGGCTTGCGTACAGAGCATTATGGAACTCTCACCGACTTATTAGCTAAAGAAACATGCATGTCATCTGAGTTAGTAACGGCTGGGTATGTTAGGTTTTTGTTTTGGGAGGAGTGATAGGGTGTGGTTAGGTAATGGTAGAATGGTTATTTTTTTATTTTGTGTGGAATTGCTAGTAATGGCTGGGTACGTTAGGTTTTTATTTTGGGGGGATTGTTAGGGGGAGTGTTAGTGCAGGTTGAGTGGTTTAGTTATTTATTTATTTATTTTTTATTTTTTTGTCAGAGTGGTCTTGAGTTTGAGTTGGTGGCGTGGGGTTTGGAGTGAGGGGGGGGAGGAGGGAATTGGTCAAGTCAGGTAAGGTTAGGTTGGGTGGGAATTATTGGGTGTGGGGTTGAGAAGAGGTTAGGTTAAGCTTAGTTAGGTTAGGTGGGAATCGTTGGGTGTGGGCTGAGGAGAGGTTAGGTTGATTTGGTTAGGTTGGGTGGGAATCGTTGGGTGAGGGTTAAGGAGAGGCTAGGTTTTAATTTGGGGGGAAATTGTTGGGTGTGGTTATAGGGAAGATATTAATACAAGGGAGGTGGGAGGGGAGTGTTTGGTCTGTTTAGTACTTAAAGATAGAAATTCTGAGGTGCAGGGATGAGGTCTAAATTGTCGAGTGACTGTGAGCGTGGTGGTGGTATGAGTGTTGTGTATGCAAGTGAGGGAAGGGCAGTTACGTGACTGTGTGTGGGGGAGTCGGGAGGTTGAGGGGAGTGTGCGAGGTTCGTGTCGGGGTTGATTTCTGTTTCCTTTGGGGTAGTGCCGTATAGGTTTACTTTGATTATTGATTTGGTTGGATGAGTGTATTGAATAATTTTTTTGCTGTCAGGTGTATAGGGAGACAGGGGGGAGGTGTTCTTCCTCTTTGGTCTAGGGGTCTTGACCACTATTTCTGTGGGGGGAAGGGCTGCCATTTTATTCTTGGGAGTCTGGGGTGTTAGGGGAGGATCGGGTTTGGTTTGGGTGTTCGTGGTCCGGGAGTTCAACGTAGTCAAGTGGGAGAAGTCGGGTGTAGGCAAGGTCGAGGTGGAGGGGCCGGTATGTTTTGGACTGATTACTTTGGGGGGTGAGGTAATGGTATAATGGTGAGATAAGTCAGGTGTAGGCATGGCAGAAGTGGAGGGGAGGAGGGAGACAGTGGATTCTCTGGGGGGTGGGGGGGGCATGTTGGTACGGTCGGAGATGGGGGCAGTGGGGAAGATGAGGTCGGGACCGGTTCTGAAGGAGTCAGGAATGTTTATGGTAGGGAGGCCGTTAGCCTTCAAACCCTCAATTACCAGATTTAGAAAAAGTGATCTATTACCGTTGCTTAGGGAATGTGCCAGAAGTATGATGGTGGTGATTTTTGCGTCAGTGTCGGGGGAAGGGAGGGGGGCGGTCAGGTTGTTGGTCCAGCAAGTGCGGGTGGAGAGAGTCGTGGGAGTAGGGAGTGAGTGGTGGGGAGGAGGAGGAGGTGCAGTGGGAGGTGAGGGTAGGCGTAGGCGGGGAGGGAGAGGTGTTGTGCTGTTGTTGAGTCTGATTTGGCACTTGTTGCTGACGGCAGAGTGTGGGCCTTTACAATTGCAGCATCTAGTAACAGTGGCAGTGCAGTTTCTGTATGAGTGGCCTTGATTGGCACATTTTGAACAGGTTAGTGAGTTACTGCAACGGTTGGTGGTATGTCCAAATTGATAGCAGTTGTAGCATTGGTGGACTGGGATGTAGTGTTGGAATTCGATGTTATGTGAGGGGATGATGTTATTGCCGAATTTAATTCCGTTGGATTTCAATTTGATGGCGTCAGTTTGTGTAGCTGTAGTGATTTTCAACATGGGGAGAGTTCCCATCCGGGCTGCATATGTCATTTGGGAGGTGTTGTGTGTGTTGAGTTCTGTCAATAGGTTAGGATTGTCAAGGATATGGGGGATGATTTTTCTACATATGAGGGTGCATTTTGCGCGGTATTCGGGTGAGCTGAGGACCGTTAAGCCATTGTCTTTTAGTTTTTTGTTCAATGCTGGGGAGTGGAATAGGTCGGCGTCTTCGTCATTCTGTACAAATATTTTAATAATGTCGTCATTGGTGAAGGAACGTATTTGGAAGATCAAAGTCAGCTGGAAAATGAGTGAAGCGAGGTCTGTGCACTGTTGGATGGTACGGTCCACTTTGAGTTTAATTGAAGGCATGTTGACTGGTGGAATTGGAGATTTATGGAGATCTCCCCTAACAAATTGTCCCTAATTTCCTGCGCCCCTCACGTAGGGGAGGCCCTGCACTATCACAGAGGTCCCCAGGCGAATCGGCAGGCTGTGCTGACCCCCCGCCCTTCACACAAACACGCACTAGCGAGGTGTGGGGACAGAGGGCGTTTCCAGACGAATACTCCCCTGTACGTCAACTGACAGGGGAATAGGTCCTTTCACGGCACGGAAGATAAAGGTTAGAGTGGTAGAAAAAGGTCTGAAAACTTACTGCTGACTCTTTCTTCACACCAAGCCCCTCAGCAGCATTCGGGGTTCCTAAGGGAGGTCCGATACTGTAGGAGAGGCTCAATGTGTCGATTGAATCAACAGAATTGTCAGTTGGAGAATGGAGTCAGGTGCTTGTGATTTCCAAGGTTGGTGGGAAGGTGGGAGAGGTCCCAGAACTAGCGAATCAGCTATGTCCGTTTGATCTCCGGCTTCCCCGTCGCTCTGCGTGTCTGCCGGTCTCCTCGCCAAAATCTGTAGAGCAGACAAGCCCACAGTTGCCAAGATTCGAATCAGTGCCTCCATCCACCTCGACCACAGAGTGCGAGGGGCCACCTGGTCGCACGAGGCAAGCGAGGTCATCCGACACCTGCAAGCAGAAACACTCGTCAAGAACAACCAAGACACACGAGACAATGGTTACGCTGTTCCTCCACCATGGAGCCCTCCACCAGCCACACTCAAATTTACCGACCTAGGCGATAGTAAAGCCAACCTCCATAAGGAGGACCTCAAAAAAATAACTCTCGAAGCCATAGCCACCGAGACACCGGCTGATGCAGCATCATACTTCACAGACGGCTCAGTGGACCCAAAACATCATAGATCCGGAGCGGCCTTCTACACCCAAGGTCAGACCCTCCAATGGAGACTTTCCAACGACTGCTCCACCCTACAAACAGAACTGGTAGCAATCTCAAAGGCCCTACAACACGCTGCAACACAACACAACAAGTCCGTCATAATTCACACGGACTCGAAATCGGCCATGCAGGCGCTGCAACACAGTCAACCAAGAGACAACGTCCACATCATCACCTCGATCCTCGCACAGCTACAGGAATTCCAAAGCCAAAACCGACCAGTCGTCTTACACTGGATTCCCAGTCATGTAGGGATCGGAGGAAACGACGTGGCAGACGAAGCAGCCAAGGCAGCTACACGTTCCAGTAGCGTACACATCCAAGTTCCAGCAAGTGTGCAACAGATCAAAAATCACCTCAGAAAGACTACCAAGCTCCACATCAAAAAGAGCTTCCTTCATGCACTCAACGCTGGTTCCCAATCAGCCAAATGGTACCTGGCGGCCACAAAAGGGGAACCACCTTTCGCAGACAAGAAAACTCCAAGACAAACCCAAGTCAGCCTTCACCGACTACGACTAGGGTACAAATGCTCCTGGCAGATGATCGGAAACGACGTCATGGAATGCACCTACTGTCAGGAGCCAGCAGCCAACCCACTTGAACACTATCTCCTCGATTGCGAGGTCACACAAAGCCTCCGAAACAGAACTCAACTCTCCCAAGAAACACACACAACACCAGCGGCCACTCTAACCCGAAAGGCCCATACAGACCACATTCACCACCTACTC
>NW_024726936.1:0-46318 GCF_018991925.1 Homarus americanus
TGGCGTTAAACGTAACGTAAATGGCGTTAAACTAACGTTAAATTGCGTTAATACGTTAAATGGCGTTAAACTAACCTTTAAATAGCGTTAAACTGGCGTTAAATGGCGTTAACTAACGTTAAATGGCGTTTAATTAAGGTTAATTACGTTAAACTAATGTTAAATGGCGTTAAACTAACGTTAATGGAGAATAATAATGTTAAATGGCGTTAAAACTAGCGTTAATAGCGTTTAATTAAGGTTAATAACGTTAAACTAACGTTAATGGCGTTAAACTAACGTTAAATGGAATTAAACTAACGTTAAATGGCGTTAAACTAGCATTAAATAGCGTTAAACTAACGTTAAATGGCGTTTAACTAACGTTAAATGGCGTTAAACTAACGTAAATGGCGTTAAACTAACGTTAAATAGCGTTAAACTAATGAATGGCGTTAAACTAACGTTAAATGGCGTTTTGATAGGTTAAATGACGTTAAACTAACGTTAAATGGCGTTAATAACGATGATAATTTAAATTAAGGTTAGATAATTAAATAACGTTAAATGGCGTTAAACTAAGCGTTGTAATGACGTTAAACTAACGTTAAATGCGTTAAGTAACGTTAAATGGCGTTAAACTAACGTTAAATGGCGTTTAATTGGGTTAAATTAGCGTTAAACTAATGCTAAGAGCCTAACGTTGCAAATTAAAGGTTAATGATGTTAAGTAATGTTAAATGGCGTTAAACTAACGTTGAAATGGCGTTAAACTAACGTTAATGGCGTTAAATTAAGGTTAAGAAATGACGTTAAACTAACGTTAAATGGCGTTAAACTAACGTTAGAATACTTAATTAAACTAACGTTAAATGGCGTTTAATTGAGTTAAATATCGTTAAACTAATGTTGATGGCGTTAAACTGTAACGTTAAATGGCATTTAGTGGGTTAAATGACGTTAAACTAACGTTAAATGGCATTAAAACTAACGTTAAAATGGCATTAAACTAACGTTAATGGCGTTAAACTAACGTTAATGAATTTAATTAAGGTTAAAAGGTTAAACTAACGTTAAATGGCGTTAAATTAACGGTTGAAATGACGTTAAACTAACGTTAAATGACGTTAAACTAACGTTAAATGGCGTTAAACTAACGTTAAATGGCGTTAAACTAACGTTAAATGACGTTTAATTAAGGTTAAATATCGTTAAACTAACGTTAGAAATGCGTTAAGTAACGTAAAATGGCGTTAAACTAACGTTAAATGGCGTTAAACTAACGTTAAATGGCGTTAAACTAACGTTAAGTGGCGTTAAACTAACGTTAAATGGCGTTAAAGTAACGTTAAATGACGTTAAACTAACGATGGCGTTTACCAACGTTAAATGGCGTTAAACTAGGTTAACGTTAAATGGCGTTAAACTAACGTTAAATGGAACGTTAAACTAACGTTAAATGGCGTTTATAACGTTAAATGGAATTAAACTAACGTTAATGGCGTTAAACTAACGTTAAATGGCGTTAAATTAAACGTTAAATGATTAACTTAGTTAAATGGCGTTAAAAACGATAAATGGCGTTAAACTAACGTTAAATGGCGTTAAACTAACGTTAAATGGCGTTTAATTGGGGTTAAATGACGTTAAACTAACGTTAAATGGCGTTAAACTAGCGTTAAATGGCGAAATTTAAACTTTAACGATGATGGCGTTTACGTTAAACTAACGTTAAATGGCGTTAAAATAACGTAAATGGCGTTAAACTAACGTTAAATGGCGTTAAACTAACGTTAAATGGCGTTAAACTAACGTTAAATGGCGTTAAACTAACGTTAAATGGCGTTTAATTAAGGTTAAATAACGTTAAACTAACGTTAAATGGCGTTAAACTAACGTTAAATGGCGTTAAACTAACGTTAAATGGCGTTAAACTAACGTTAAATGGCGTTAAACTAACGTTAAATGGCGTTAAACTAACGTTAAATGGCGTTAAACTAACGTTAAATGGCGTTAAACTAACGTTAAATGGCGTTAAACTAACGTTAAATGGCGTTAAACTAACGTTAAATGGCGTTAAACTAACGTTAAATGGCGTTAAACTAACGTTAAATGGCGTTTAATTAAGGTTAAATAACGTTAAACTAACGTTAAATGGCGTTAAATAACGTTAAATGGCGTTAAACTAACGTTAAATGGCGTTAAACTAACGTTAAATGGCGTTAAACTAACGTTAAATGGCGTTAAACTAAGTTAAATGGCGTTAAACTAACGTTAAATGGCGTTAAACTAACGTTAAATGGCGTTAAACTAACGTTAAATGGCGTTAAACTAACGTTAAATGGCGTTAAATAACGTTAAATGGCGTTTAATTAAGGTTAAATATCGTTAAACTAATGTTAAATGGCGTTAAACTAACGTTAAATGGCGTTTAATAAAGGGTTAAATGACGTTAAACTAATGTTAAATGGCGTTAAACTAACGTTAAATGGCGTTTAATAGGTTAAATGACGTTAAACTAACGTTAAATGGCTTAAACTAACGTTAAATGGCGTTAAACTAACGTTAAATGGCGTTAAACTAACGTTAAATGGCGTTAAACTAACGTTAAATGGCGTTAAACTAACGTTAAATGGCGTTAAACTAACGTTAAATGGTAAACTAACGTTAAATGGCGTTAAACTTAAAGTTAAATGGCGTTAAACTAACGTTAAATGGCGTTAAACTAACGTTAAATGGCGTTTAATTAACGTTAAATTACGTTAAACTAACGTTAAATGGCGTTAAACTAACGTTAAATGGCGTTAAATTAAGGTTAAATGGCGTTAAACTAACGTTAAATGGCGTTAAACTAACGTTAAATGGCGTTAAACTAACGTTAAATGGCGTTAAACTAACGTTAAATGGCGTTAACTAACGTTAAATGGCAAGCCTAACGTTAAATGGCGTTAAACTAACGTTAAATGGCGTTAAACTAACGTTAAATGGCGTTAAACTAACGTTAAATGGCGTTAAACTAACGTTATGGCGTAAACTAACGTTAAATGGCGTTTAATTAGTAGTTAAATATCGTTAAACTAACGTTAAATGGCGTTAAACTAACGTTAAATGGCGTTTAATAAGGTTAAATGACGTTAAACTATTTAAATGGCGTTAATAACGTTAAATGGCGTTAAACTAATGTTAAATGGCGTTAAACTAACGTTAAATGGCGTTTAATAACGTTAAATGACGTTAAACTAACGTTAAATGGCGTTAAACTAACGTTAAATGGCGTTAAACTAACGTTAAATGGCGTTAAACTAACGTTAAATGGCGTTTTGTAAAGGTTAAATGACGTTAAATAACGTTAAATGGCGTTAAACTAACGTTAAATGGCGTTTAATTAGGTTAAATGACGTTAAACTAACGTTAAATGGTAAACTAACGTTAAGTAATTAAACTAACGTTAAATCAGCGTTAAACTAACGTTAAATGGCGTTAAACTAACGTTAAATGGCGTTAAACTAACGTTATTTAACGTTAATTAAACGCCATTTAGCGTTAGTTGCTGCCATTATGATGGTTAACGTTATTTATAATTAAACGCCATTTAACGTTGGTTTAACGCCATTAACTATTAATTTAACGCCATTACAAGATAGTTTAACGTTAACTAGTAGTTTAACGTATTAACGACAATTAAACGCCGTTTGGCAGACGGATAATAACGCCATTTAACTATTAGTTTAACATGATGGCATTGATTTAACATTTAACATCATTTAACGCCATTTAACGAACGGATTTAACGCCATTGCTGACCAGTTTAACGTATTTAACCTTGATGCTTTCCATTTAACTGATGGTTAACGCCATTTACTTACCAATGGAACGCCATTTAACGTTGGTTAACGCCATTTGCGACCAGTTTAACGCCATTTAACGTTGATTTTAACGCCATTTGCTGACTGGTTAACGCCATTTGCGTTAGTTTAACGCCATTTGATAGTTTAACGCCGTTTAACGACCAGTTTAACGCCATTTCGACCAGTTAACGCCATTTATGACAGTTGCGATATTCTTTGCAATTAAACGCCATTTAACAACGCCATTTAACGAACTGGTAATTTAACGCCTATTGACCAGTTTAACGCCATTTAACGACCAGTTTAACGCCATTGCTATTGGTTAACGCCATTGCTGTTAACATGATTTAACGCCATTTAATACGACGATGGTTTAACGCCATTGCGTTAGTTTAACGCCATTTAACTGACGGATTTAACGCCATTTAACGACCAGTTAACGTCATTTAACTTTAATTGGATTTAACGCCATTGCCGACCAGTTTAACGCCATTTAACGTTAGTTTAACGTCATTTAATTAAACTTACGCCATTTAACGATGATTTAACGCCATTTGCTGACGGATTTAACGTCATTGGCTGCAATTAAACGCCATTTGCTGCTGCCATTGGCATAGTTAACGATATTTAACGCGATTTAACGCCGATTAACGTGGTTAACGGCATTTAACATTAGTTAACGGCTTAACGTTAGTTTAACGCCATTGCTGTGGTTTAACGCCATTTGCGACCAGTTTAACGCCATTGCTTTATTAGTTTAACGTCATTAACATAATTAACGCCATTTGGTTAACGCCATTGCTATTGATTTAACGATATTTAACCTTAATTAACTTCCATTTAACGATAGTTCTTGAGTAACTGATTAGTTTAACGCCATTTAACGTTAGATTTAACGCCATTTAACGTTAGTTTAACGCCGTTAGTTTAACGCCATTTGTGATAGTTTAACGCCATTGCTGTTAGTTTAACGTTGTGACTGGTTAACGCTTTCTGCTGATAGTTTAACGCCATTTTCGATAGTTAACATTTAACAGTTTAACGTTATTAACAACAATTAAACGCATTTGGCATTAGTTTAACGCCATTTAACTGTGGTTTAACGCCATTAACGTTAGTTTAACGCCATTTAACGTGGTTAACGTCATTTAACAAACGCCATTTAACGGTTAACGCCATTGCTTTATTGATTTAACGCAACGTTAATTTAACGCCGTTAACGCCATTTAACGTTAGTTAACGCCTAACGTTGATTTCGCCATTTAACTTTGGTTAACGCCATTGCTTCGACAGTTCTTAATTTAACGACGATTTAACGTTAGTTTAACGCCATTAGCGATAGTTTAACGCCATTTAACACAGTTTAACATGTTGCTGAATTAGTTTAACGCCATTTACCAACGATTTAACGCCATTTGCGTTGGTTTACGTTATTACTGTAATTAAACGCCATTGTGACCAGTTTAACGCCATTTAGTTTAACGTCATTAAACGCAATTAAACGCCATTTAACGACAGTTCGCCATTAACATTAGTTTAACGATATTTAACAATTAAACGCCATTTAGCGATTGGATTTAACGCCATTTAACGACCGGATTTAACGCCATTTAACGCGATTCTTCATTTAACGATGAGTTTAACGCCATTAACGATAATTTAACGCCATTGCTGACCAGTTTAACGCCATTGTAGTTTAACGCCATTTAACTGACAGTTCTTTGCCATTTAACGATGATTTAACGCCATTGCTGTTGATTTAACGTTATTTAACAATTAAACGCCATTTAACGTTAGTTTAACTTGCCATTGGTTAACGCCATTTAACACGTTAGTTTAACGACTAACGACCGGATTTAACGCCATTTAACGTTAGTTTAACGCCATTGGATTTAACGCCATTTAGTTTAACGCCATTGTTTGTTTAACGCCATTTGGACGATCAGTTTAACGCCATTTAACTGACGGATTTAACGCCATTTAACATTAGTTAACGCCATTTGTGACCGGATTTAACGTTATTTAACGCCGTTTGCTGGTTTAACGCCATTTAACATTGGTTTAACGCCATTTAACGACCGATTTAACGCCATTTAACGACCAGTTTAACGCCATTTTACGTTAGTTTAACGCCATTTTAACGTTAGTTTAACGTCATTACCTTAATTAAACGCCATTTAACTGGTTAACCATTTCTTTAGTTACGCCATTCATTAGTTTAACTTCGTTAACGCCAATTTACGCTATTGCGATGGTTTAACGCCATTTAACGTTGATTTAATTTAACGTTAATTAAACGCCATTTATCGACCAGTTTAACGCCATTTAACGACCAGTTTAACGCCATTTAACGTTAGTTTAACGTCATTTAACAACAATTAACGCCATTTAACTTTGGTTTACGCCATTTAACGTTAGAAACTAACGTTAAATGGCGTTTAATAGGCTAAATAACGTTAAACTAACGTTAAATGGCGTTAAACTAACGTTAAATGGCGTTAAACTAACGTTAAATGCCGTTAAACTAACGTTAAATGGCGTTTAGTGGGTTAAATATCGTTAAACTAATGTTAAATGGCGTTAAACTAACGTTAAATGGCGTTTAATTAAGGTTAAATGACGTTAAACTATGTTAAATGGCGTTAAACTAACGTTAAATGGCGTTAAACTAATGTTAAATGGCGTTAAACTAACGTTAAATGGCGTTTAATTAGGTTAAATAACGTTAAACTAACGTTAAATGGCGTTAAACTAACGGTAAATGGCGTTAAACTAGTTAAATGACGTTAAACTAACGATTTAGCGACAGATTTCTGTTAACAATTAACGCCATTTAACGGTGATTTAACTGATTTAACGCCATTTAACGTGGTTTAACGCCGTGCTGAAGTTTAACGTCATTTAACAATTAAACGCCATTTAACGTTTAACGCCATTTATTAGTTTAACGATATTTAACGAGTAAACGCCATTTAACCAGTTTAACGGCATTTATTAGTTTAACGCCATTTGCTGATAGTTTAACGCCATTTAGCGACAGTTTAACGTTATTTAGCCTTAATTAAACGCCATTTAACCGTAGTTTAGCTAATTAAACGCCGTTTAACGATTGGTTTAACGCCATTTAACAGTTAAACGCCATTTAACTGTAGTTATCATTTCATTTAACGCAACGCCATTTAACGTTGGTTAACGTCATTTAACGCAATTAAACGCCATTTAACGACCAGTTAACGCCATTTAACATGAAGTTTAACGCCATAACTACGTTAGCTGGCTAACGTTAATTTAACGCTATTGTGATAGTTTAACCATTTAACGATTAGTTAACGGTAACGTTAATTAAACGCCATTTATCGATGATTTAACGCCGTTAACGTTGGTTAACGTCATTTAACCAATTTAACGCCATTTAACATTGGTTTAACTTCATTTAACGTGGATTTAACGACTAACGTTGATAAACGCCATTTCTGGAGTTTAACGCCATTTAACGGATTTAACGCCATTGCGTTAGTTTAACGCCATTGCTGCCATTTAACGCCATTGCTGTTAACGCCATTTAACAGTTTAACGCCATTTAACGTTGGTTTAACGTCATTTAACGTTAATTTAACGCCATTTAGTAATTAAATGCCGCCATAATGTTAGTTTAACGCCATTAACTGGTTTAACGCCATTTAGTGGTTAACGCCGTACTTTTGTTGTATTTAACCATTTAACGTTAGTTTAACGCCATTTAACGTTAGTTTTCATTCTTTGATCAGTTAACGCCATTGCTGTTCAGTTTAACGCCATTGCTGATAGTTCGCCATTTAACGTGGTTTAACGCCATTGCTGACAGTTTAGCGTTAGTTTAACGTCATATGCCTTAACATTTAACGCCATTTACGCACTGTGACCAGTTTAACGTCATTTAACAATTAAGCCATTGCTGGTGGTTAACGCCATTTAACGTGGACACAACGATATTTAACGATTTAACTGCGACTTATTATTTAACGGCATTTGCTTTGCATTAGTTTAACGCCATTTAACGTTAGTTTAACGCCATTGCTGACCGGATTTAACGCCATTTAACGATAGTTTAACGTTATTTGTATGAATAAACGCCATTCTTTCGTTAGTTAACATTAATGCGCTGATAATTTAACGCCATTTAACGTTAACGCCATTTGATAGTTTAACGTCATTTAACAATTAAACGCCATTTGGCACGTAGTTTAACGCCATGATGATTTAACGATATTTAACAATTAAACGCGCATTGTACCATAGTTTAACGGCATTTAACGTTAGTTCGCATTTAACTAACGCCTCTTGACGGATTTAACGTCATTTAACGTTAGTTTAACGCCATTCGTTGGTTAACGCCATTGCTGTTAGTTTAACGTTGACTAACCTTAATTAAACGCCATTTAACGTTAGTTAACGCCATTTAACGATTAGTTTAACGCCATTTAGTTTAACGCCATTTAACGTTAGTTCTTTAACCGGATGCCATCTAATTGCGCCATTTACGTTAGTTTAACGCCATTTCACGACCGGTTTAACGTTATTAACCTTAATTAAACGTTCCATTTAACGATGGTTTAACGCCATTTTGACCAGTTTAACGCCATTTATCGTGGTTAACGCCATTTACGATTAGTTTAACGCAATTAACGTTAGTTAAACGTCATTTAACGATGAATTTAGCATATTTAACGATTGGTTTAACGCCATTTAGCAGTTTAACGTCATTTAACGTTAATTTAACTTCATTTACGTAATTGCTTCGCTGTTATTGATTTAACTTTCATTGCCGTTGGATTTAACTTCATTGCGTGTTTAACGCCATTTATCGTTAGTTCTTTGCCATTAACGTTAGTTTAACGCCGATTTAGCATTAGTTTAACGTCATTTCTGTAATTAAACGCCATTGCTGGATTTAACGCCATTGCTGGTTAACGCCGATTATCGACGTTGCTTCATTAACGTTAATTTAACGCCATTTAACGTTAGTTTAACTCCATTGGCGTTAGTTTAACGCCATTTAACGTTAGTTCTTTGCCGACTGGCAGTTTAACGCCATTTAACTGTGGATTTAACGCCATTGCTGTTAGTTTAACGTTATTACAACATATTAAACGCCATTTACGGATTTAACGCCATTATTCAGTTCTTTTTGCCATTTGCTGATTTAATGCCATTCTTTAGACCAGTTTAAACGCTGTTAACGACCAGTTTATGCCATTTAACGATAGTTTAACGCCATTTAACGCCATTTAACGTGTTCTTGCCATTGCTGACCAGTTAACGTCATTTACGTTAATTTAACGCCATTTACGATGATTAACGCCATTTCGACAGTTGCGTGCTAGCTGCTAATTAAACGCCATTTAATTCGTTTAACGCCATTGCTGATTAGTTTAACGCCATTTAGCTGATAGTTTAACGCCATTTAACGACCAGTTTAACGTCATTTAACGTTAATTAAACGCCATTTAACGTAATTAAACATTTAACGTTAGTTAACGCCATTGCTGACCAGTTTAACGTTATTTAACTGTAATTAAACGCCATTTAGCGATTTAACGCCATTTAACGATGGTTAACGCCATTGCTGATTAGTTTAACGCCATTTAACATTAGTTTAACGCCATTGCTGATTGGATTAACGTTATTAACGCTTAGTGCCATTTTAGTTTAACGCCATTTAACGATAATTTAACGCATTGGCGACCGGATTTAACGCCATTGCTGCGTCATTTAACCTTAATTAAACGCCATTTAACGATAGTTTAACCATTTAACAGTGGATTAACGATGTTAACAACAATTAAACGCCATTTAGCGCGACCAGTTTAACGGCATTTAACGTTAGTTAACGCCGTGGTTAACACCATTATGGTTAACGCCATTGCTGACGGATTTGTACTTTAACATACGTTGAATTAAACGCCATTTAACGTTGGTTTAACGCCATTTAACGACCAGTTTTAACGCCATTTAGCGATAGTTTAACGCCATTTAACACAGTTTAACGCCATTGATTGGTTAACGCCATTTAACGGATTTACGTCATTTAACGTTGGTTAACGCCATTTAACGATGGTTAACGCCATTTAACGACCAGTTAACGCCATTGCCGTTAGTTTAACGCCATTACGACCAGTTTAACGCCATTCTTGTTAGTTTTACGCCATTGGACCAGTTGCGCCATTTAACGATAGTTCTTGCCATTCTTTGATAGTTTAACGCCATTTAACATCAGTTTAACGCCATTTAACGTTGGATTTAACGCCATTTACGACCAGTTTAGTTGTTAACGCCATTAACACGTTAGTTTAACCATTTAACGTTAGTTTAACGCCATTGCTGACCAGTTTAACGCCATTAACGACCAGTTAGCATTAGTTTTAACGCCATTAACATGGATTTAACGCCATTTAACGTTAGTTTAACTGGCATTTAACATTTAACGCTGATGCCATTTGCGTTAGTTTAACGCCATTTAACGTAGTTTAACGCCATTTAACATTATGCCGATGTGGTTTAACGCCATTTGCGTTAGTTTAACGCCATTTAACTGGTTGTGACTGGTTAACGCCATTTCGACGGATTTAACGCCATTGCTGAGTAAACGCCATTGCTGATGGATTTAACGCCATTTAACGACCAGTTTAACGCCATTTATTAAGTTTAACTTGGTGCTCTTATGATTTAACGTCCGGTTGCCACATAACCATTACCATTGGTTTAACGCCGTTTAACGATAGTTTTATAGGCGCCAACGTTGGTTTATTATAACGATTTAACGCGTTGGTTTGTCGCCATTTAACGACAGTTTAACATGCTTTAACGTTGGTTGTGATTTATTGGTTTAACGCCATTAACAGTTTTAACAATTTGCGTGATTAACGCCATTTCATTGATTCGTTTAACATGACTAACGTTATTTCTTGCGCCATTTAACGGTTGCCGTATTGTTGATTTAACGCCATTTACTTTAGTTTAACATGGCTGATTGATTTAACGCCATTTATCGTTGGTTTAACTGCAATTTAACGTTAATTTAACGCATTTAACGTTAATTTAATCGCCGCCTCAATGTTCTGCCGCCATTTAACGTTAGTTTAACATGGCTGTAACGTTGGTTCGCTTTTAAACTATTTTAACGCCATTAACGTTGGTTTAACGTCATTTAACGTTGGTTTAACGCTGGATAACCATTGTTTAACGCATTGCGTCCAGTTTAACGCCATTAACGTTGGTTTAACGCCATTTAACGACAAGTTTTAACGCCATTTAACGTTAGTTTAATGCATGCAAACCGTTTAACGATTTGCTTAACGACATTTAACGTCAGTTTAACGCCGAGAACTGGCATTGGTTTAACGCCATTTAACATTAAGTTTAAATGGCACAACGCTGGTCAGGATTTAACATTGGGTTTAACGCCATTTTAACATTGGATTTGTTGCCGATTTAACGTTGGGTTTCGTTGACCTGGCACCGTTGGTTTTAACGCCATTGCGTTCGATTTCTTGCCGTTTTAACGTGGTTTGCTCCAGCTGCCACCGTTGGTTTAACGTCGTTAGCGTGCCGTTTAACGCCATTATTTGTGTTCAGCATTGTATCGTTGACAACTTCAACGATGGTTTAACGTCGATTTAACCTTAATTAACGCCGTTTAACATTTGTTCGCCATTTAACTTTAGTTTTGGCAGCGGTTTAACGACCGGATTTTAACGCCAGCTAACGTTAGTTTAACATCGTTAATTATTTAACGCCATTTTTAGTTACTTTTATGGCCACTTAGTTAACGTCATTTCGCTTTAATTCGGTGTTGTGGTTTAACGCCATTTAACGTTAGTTTAACGCATTTAACGTTAGTTTTAACGTTAACTGTTTATTCAAGCATGTTTTAACGTTGGTTGTACCATTCGCATTAGTTGATTTTAAGATGTTTAACGCCATTGCTGGTAGTTTAACGCCATTTAACGTTAGTTTAACGCCATTCAACGATGTTTGGTTAACGACCGGTTAACGCGTTTAACGATGGTTTAACGTTATTTTAACCTTGGTAACGCCATTTAACGATAGTTTTAACGCCATTTAACGTTGTTTAACGTTATTTAACGATATTAACGCGGTTTAACGATGCGTTTGCTGTATTTAACGTTGGTTGCATTTGGCGACCAGTTTAACGCCATTTGCGTTGGTTTAACGTCATTTAACGTTGGTTGCGCCATTACCAATTGGTTTAACGCTTTGACGTTAGTTAACGTTATACCAACATGGTTACACGCCATTTAACGTTGGTTTAACGCCATTGTTTTGATGGTTTAGTGCGTTTAGCGCGTTTAACGCCATTTAACGTTGATTTTTAGAATTAAACGCCATTTAACGTTCGGTTTAACGCCGTTGACAGTTTGCTGTTACGCATTTGCGTTGTTTAATTTGTTTCTTTAGAAGTTTAACGCCATTTATCGTTGGTTTACGCCATTGTTGGCGTCCAGTTTAACGCCATTTAAGTTAGTTTAGCGCCATTTTAACGTTGAGTTTAACCAATTTAACGTTAGTAAACGCCATTTAACGATTTGGTTTAACGCCATTTAACGTTAGTTTAACATTTCGATAGATTTAACGCCATTTACCGTTGGTTTAACGCCATTTTAACGTTAGTTTAACGCCATTTAACGTTGGTTTAACGCCATTTATTAGTTTAACGCCATTTAACGTTAGTTTAACGCCATTTAACGTAAGTTTAACGGCATTTTAACGTTGATTTAACGCCATTTAATGGTTAACGTTATTTAACGTAGTTTAACACCATTTAACGTTAGTTTAACGCCATTTCCTTAGTTTAACGCCATTTTAACATTAGTTTAACGCCATTTAACGTTAGTTTAACGCCATTTAACGTTAGTTTAACGCCATTTACTGATGGTTAACGCCATTTAACATTAGTTTAACGGCGCGATTTTTCGCTGCATTTAACATTGTTTAACGTTATTTAACAATTAAACGCCATTTTAACGTTAGTTTAACGCCATTTTAACGTTAGTTTAACGCCATTTAACGTTAGTTTAACGCCATTTAATGTTTGCCATAACGTTAGTTTAACGCCATTTGCTGATTGGTTAACGCCATTTAACGTTAGTTTAACGTTATTTAACGTAATTAAACGCCATTTTAACGTTAGTTTAACGCCATTTAACATTAGTTGCCTTATTTAACGTTAGTTTAACGCATTTAACATTAGTTTAACGTCATTTGTATAATTAACGCCATTTACGTTAGTTAACGCCATTTAACGTGGTTTAACGATATTTAACCTTAATTGAAACGCCATTTAACGTTGGTTGCGCCATTTAGCGATGGTTTAACGCCATTTACGTTAGTTTACGCCATTTAACGGTGGTTTAACGCCATTTAACGTTAGTTTAACGCCATTTAACGTTGGTTTAACGCCATTTAACGACAGTTTAACGCCATTTTAACGTTGGTTTAACGTATTCGCGATTAAACGCCATTTAACGTTAGTTTAACGCCATTTAACGTTAGTTTAACGCCATTTAACGTTAATTTAACGCCATTTTAACGTTAGTTTAACGCCATTTAGCGTTAGTTTAATGCCATTTAACGTAGTTTAACGCCATTTTAACGATAGTTTAACGCCATTTACGTTAGTTTAGCTTGCATTTTAACGTTAGTTTAACGTTATTTAACGCCAATTAAACGCCATTTAACGTTAGTTTAACGCCATTTAACGTGGTTAACGCCATTTAACGTTAGTTTAACGCCATTTTACATTAGTTTAACGTCATTTAATAATTAACGCCATTTAACTTAGTTTAACGCCATTTAACACTTGGTTTAACAATTTAACGTTAATTTAACGCCATTTATCGTTAGTTTAACGCCATTTAACGTTGGTTTAACGCCATTTACGTTAGTTTTACGCCATTTCTTTGGTTAGCAGGTAACTGTTTAATGCTGCATTTAACGATAGTTTAACGCCATTTAACGTTAGTTTAACGCCTTTAATATTTAACATGAAGTTAGTTTTAACGCCGTTATGTAGTTTAACGTCATTTAACGTTGGTTACGCCATTAACGTTAGTTTAACGCCATTTAACGTTAGTTTAACGATATTTAACCTTAATTAAACGCCATTTAACGTTAGTTTAACGCCATTCGCTGGTTTAACGTCATTTCTGCTTGTTTGCGCCATTTAACGTTAGTTTAACGCCATTTAACGTTAGTTTAACGCCATTTAACGTTAGTTTAACGCCATTTATGGTGGTTTAACGTTATTTAACCTTAATTAAACGCCATTTAACGTTAGTTTAACGCCATTTAACATTAGTTTACGCCATTTACGTTAGTTTTACGCCGTTAACATTAGTTTAACGTCATTTAACCTTAGTTTAACGCCATTTAGCGATAGTTTAACGCCATTTAACATAGTTTAACGATATTTAACATAATTTAACTCCGTTTAACGTTAATTTAACGGCATTTAACGTTAGTGTAACGCCATTTAACGATTGGTTTAACGCCATTTAACGTTAGTTTAACCATTTAACGTTAGTTTAACGCCATTTGACGATAGTTTAACGCCATTTCGTTAGTTTAACGCCATTTAACGTTGTTTAACACCATTTAACGTTGTTTACGCCATTTAACGTTGGTTGCTTATTTAACGTTGTTTAACGTTGTTAACATAATTAAACGCCATTTAACGTTGGTTTAACGCCATTTTAACATTGGTTTAACGCCATTTAACGTTGGTTAACGCCATTGACCAGTTTGTTGTCGTTTTAATAATTAACGCGTTTACGTTAGTTTTAACGCCACATTTGGTTTAGCAATTTGGCGTTAATTAAACGCCATTTATCGTTCAGTTTAACATTTAACGGTGGTTAACGCCATTAACTTTGGTTTAACGCCATTTAACGTTGGGGTTCATATGGTTTAGCAGTGCCTTTAACGTTGATTTAACAGCGGTTTAACGTTAAGTTTAACGTCATTTAACGTTAGTTGATTTACCGTTGGTTAACGCCATTTTAACGTTGGTTTGTTGCCGCCAATTAAACGCCATTTTAACGTTGGTTTAACGCCATTTAACGTGGTTTATTTAACCTTGATTGAGCACCATTTTAGTTGGTTTAACGCCATTTAACATTAACGCGATGTTTAACGTTAATTAAACGCCATTTGGCGTTGGTTTGGCTTCATTTAACGTTAGTTTAACGGCATTCGCGTTTGGTTAACACGCCATTTAACGTTGATTTAACGCCATTTAACGACTGGTACGCATGGCTTTTAACGTTAGTTTTACGCATTTAACGTTAGTTTAACGCTAACGTTGGTTTAACGCCTGTTTGATAGGTTAGTTTAACGTTAGTTTTGCTGGTTTTAACGTTGATTTAACGTTGTTTAACATAATTTAACGCCATTTAACGTTAGTTTAACGCCATTTGCGTTGGGGTTTACCGCCATTGCACGTTAGTTTAACGCCGACTGGCATTAGTTTAACGACCATTGCAGCGTTGGTTCTTTAACGTCGGTTTTAACGCCATTTAATATTGGTTTAACGTCATTTCTTCGTCAATTTAACGCCATTTAACGATGGGTTTTCGCGGCATTACGTTGTTTAACGCCATTTAACGTTAGTTTAACGTTAACCGCTTGTTTGCGCGCCATTTAACGTTAGTTAACGCCATTTAACGGATTGTTTAACGCCATTTTAACGTTGGTTTAACGCCATTTTTGAAATTCGGTTTAACGCGTTTGTTGTACATTGTTTTAACGCTTTAGGTTTAACGTCATTTTGCTGTAGTTTAACGCCATTTAACGTTGGTTACGCGCCAGCATCAGTTTAACGCCGTTTTATCGTTGGTTTGCTTCATACAGTTAATTTAACGCTGTTTTTAACGTTAGTTTTAATTTCATTTGGTTTAGTTTACTTAGTGGCGTTGACCAAAAGCCTTTTATCGGTTAAGTTGGGACTTCCATTTAACGTTAGTTTAACGCCATTTAACGTTAGTTTAACGTCATTTAACCTTTGGTGGCATTGGCTTTTAACTTTAAGGTTTAACGCCGCAACGTTGGATTTTAACATGGTTGTCGTTGGTTTAACCATTTTAACGTTAGTTTCGCATTTGTTAGTTAAACCGCCAATATTGGTTTAACGCCATTTGGTTGGTTAACGCCATTAACGTTGGTTTAACGCCATTTAACGTTAGTTTAACGCCATTTAACGTTAGTTTAACCATTTAACGTTGGTTTTACGCATTTAACGTTTGATTTCGCCATTTAACGTTGGAATTTAACGCCATTTAACGTTAGTTTAACGCCATTTAACGTTGGTTTAACGCCGACTGCGTTGGTTTGCGCCATTTAACGTTAGTTTGTGCCATTTAACAGGGTTTGCTGTATTTAACGTTGGTTTAGTTAACGTTATTTTGGCATTTAATTGGTTTAACGCCGTTTAGTTTAACGCCATTTGTCTTTAAGTGCCAATTGAACATTATTTAACCTTAACACCATTTTAACGTTGGGTTTGCGCCATTTCTTTTTCGTTTAGTTTTGCTGCATTTCAACGTTGGTTTAACGCCATTTAACATTAGTTTAACGTCATTTAGCGTAATTAAACGCCATTTTAACGTTGGTTTAACGCCGTTTAACAGGGTTTAACGTCATTTAACTGGTTAAACGCCATTTTAACGTTGGTTTAACGCCATTTCGTTGGTTTGCGATTATTTTAACGTTGGTTGCGTGGTTTAACGCTATTTAACGTTGGTTTAACGCCATTTAACGTTGGTTTAACGTTATTCTTTAGTTTAACGCCATTTAACGTTAGTTTAACGCCATTTAACGTTAATTTATTCATTTTAGCGTTAGTTTAACGCCTTCGCTTATTATTTCATTAACGCCAATTAAGATTGCAGTTTAACGCCATTTGCCGTTGGTTTAACGTCAGCAACAATTAAACGCCATTTAACGTTAGTTTAACGCCATTTAACATTGGTTTAACGATATTTAACGCGGTTAAGCTGCCGATTTAACGTTGGTTTAACGGCAATTAACGTTAGTTTAACGCCATTTAACGTTATGGTTTTAACGCCATTTAACGTTGGTTTTAGCCATTTAACGTTAGTTTAACGCCATTTACATTTACTTTAACGCCATTTTAACGTTGGTTTACGTCAAACTAACATATTAAACGTCATTTATGTTGGTTTAACGCCATTAACGTTAGTTTGGCGCCATTAACCGTTAGTTTATTTGTTCGCTTTAATTTAACTGTTAACGTTAGGTTTGCTTCGTTACGGCATTGGTTTAGCGATTTAACGTTAATTAAACGCCATTTAACGTTAGTTTAACGGGTTTTAACGTTGTTTATTTAACGTTCATTTGCGTTGGTAACGTTTGGTTAACCTACATTTAACGTTAGTTTAACGATTTGCTTTAATTAAACGCCGTTAGTTTAACGCCATTTAACGTTGGTTTAACGTGATTTAAACGCTTGTAATTAAGCATATTCGCTTTTGGTTTAACGCCATTTAACGTTAGTTTAGGCATTTAACGTTAGTTTTAACGCCATTTAACGTTAGTTTACGCCATTTAACGTTAGTTTAACGCCATTTAACGTTTGTTTAACGCCATTTAACGTTAGTTGCCATTGGCATTTAGTTTTCGCCATTTAACGTTGGTTTAACGTTGCATTTAACGTTAGTTTAACGCCATTTAACGATGGTTCGCCATTTTAACGTTGATTTGCGCCATTTAACGTTAGTTTAACGCCATTTAACGTTGGTTTAACGCCATTTGTTGGTGGTTAACGTCATTCGAACGTTAGTTTAACGCCATTTAACGTTAGTTTAACGCCATTTGGTGGTTTAACGTTTCAACGTAATTTAACGCCATTTTTAACGTTGGTTTCGCCATTTAACGTTAGTTTAACGATAACTGCAGCAATTAACGCCATTTTTAACGTTGGTTTAACGGCATTTTAACGTTGGTTTAACGCCATTTGCGTTAGTTTAACGCCATTTAACGTTAGTTTAACGCCATTTAACGTTGGTTTTAACGTTTGTTTAGCGCTTAACGCCATTTAACGTTGGTTTAACGCCATTAACATTAGTTTAACGTCATTTAACGTAATTAAACGCCATTTAGTGGTTTAACGCCATTTAACATTAGTTTAACGATATTTAACGTAATTAAACGCCATTTAGCTGGTTTAACGGCATTTAACGTTGGTTTAACGCCATTTAACGTTAGTTTAACGCCGTTTTAACGTTAGGTTTGACGCCATTTAACGTGGTTTAACGTTATTTAGCCTTAATTAAACGCCATTTAACGTTGGTTTAACCATTAAACGTTAATTTTAACGCCAGTTAACGTTAGTTTAACGCCATTTAACGTTGTTTAACGTTGTTTAACCTTGTCTAAACGCCATTTTAACGTTATTAAGACGCTGTTTAACGTTGAGTTTAGCGATTTTCCCAGCTAATTTAACGCCATTTAACGTTGGTTTAACGCTTTAACGTTAGTTTAACGCCATTTAACGTTGGTTTAACCATTTAACGTTGGTTCACGCCATTTTCGCGTTATGTTTAACGCCATTTTACGTACTTTAGCCATTTAACGTTAGTTTAACGTCGTTCACCTTAATTAAACGTCATTTCAGTTGGTTTAACGCCATTTAACGTTGGTTTAACGCCATTTAACGTTAGTTTAACGTTATTAACCTTAAACGCCATTTAACGTTGGTTTAACGCCATTAACGTGGTTTCGCCATTTAACGTTAGTTTAACGCCATTTATTAGTTTTAACGTCATTTAACCTTTGTTAAACGCCATTTTAACGTTGGTTTAACATTTAATTATTGGGATAACGATATTTAAGCAGCAATTAAACGCATTTAACGTTGGTTAACGGCATTAACGTTGGTTAACATACATTTAACGTTAGTTTAACGCCATTTAACGTTGGTTTAACGCCGTTAACGTTGGTTTGCGCCCATTTAACGTTGGTTAATGCCATTTAACGATAGTTTAACGCCATTTAACGTTAGTTTAACGCCATTTAACGTTCGTTTAAACGCCATTTAACGTTGGTTTAACGTTATTTTAACGTTGAGTTAACGCCATTTACCGTTAGTTTAACCATTTAACGATGGTTTAACGTCATTTAACAGCAATTAAACGCCATTTTAACGTTAGTTTAACGCCATTTAACATTAGTTTAACGATATTTAACCTTAATTAAACGCCATTTAACGTTAGTTTAACGGCATTTAACATTCGTTAACGCCATTTAACGTTAGTTTAACGCCATTTAACGTTAGTTTAACGTTATTTGTATAATTAAACGCCCATTTAACGTTAGTTTAACGCCATTAAACATTAATTTAACGCCAATTAACGTTAGGGTTTAACGCCATTTAACATTAGTTTAACGTCATTTAACCTTAATTAAACGCCATTTAACGTTAGTTTAACGACATTTACAACATTAGTTTAACGATATTTAACCTTAATTAAACGCCATTTAACGTTAGTTTTAACGGCATTTAACGTTAGTTTAACGCCATTTTAACGATTAGTTTAACGCCATTTAACGTTAAGTTTTAACGTCATTTAACGTTAGTTTAACGCCATTTACCGGTGGTTAACATGATGCAACGTTAGTTTAACGTTATTTAACGCTAATTAAACGCCAAATTTAACGTTAGTTTAACGCCATTTTAACGTTAGTTTAACGCCATTTAACGTTAGTTTAACGTCATTTAACGTTAGTTTAATGCAATTTAACGTTAGTTTAACGCATCTAACGTAATTTAACGCCATTTACCGTTAGTTTAATGCCATTTCACGTTAGTTTAACGTTATTTAACCTTAATTAAACTCCATTTTAACGTTAGTTTAACGCCATTTACGTTAGTTTAACGCCATTTATCGTTGAGTTTAACGCCATTTTTACGTTAGTTAACGCCAATTAACGTTAGTTAAACGTCATTTAACGTTAATTTAACGCTATTTAACGTTAATTTAACGCCATTTAACGTTGGTTAACTTCATTTAACGTTAGTTAACTTCATTTAACGTTAATTTAACGCTATTTAACGTTAGTTTAACTTCATTTAACGTTAGTTTAACTTCAATTAACGTTAATTAAACGCCATTTATCGTTAGTTTAACGCCATTTAACGTTAGTTTAACGCCATTTAACGTTAGTTTTAACGTCATTTAACCTTAATTAAACGCCATTTTAACTTTAGTTTAACGCCATTTTAACGTAAGTTTAACGCCATTTATCGTTAGTTTAGCTTCATTTAACGTTAATTTAACGCTATTTAACGTTAGTTTAACTTCCGTTTAACGTTAGTTTAACGCCGCCATTTAACGTTAGTTTAACGCCATTTACGTTAGTTTAACGCCATTTAACGTTAGTTAGCGGCATTTGGCGTTAGTTTAACGCCATTTAACGATTAGTTTAACGTTATTTAACCTTAATTAAAAACGCCATTTAACGTTAGTTTAACGCCATTTAACGTTAGTTTAACGCCATTTAACGCGTTAGTTTACCGCGTTTAACGTTGCGGTTTAACGCTATTTAACGTTAGTTTAATGCCGTTTAACGTGGTTTAACGCCATTAACGTTATTAACGCCATTTTAACGTTAGTTTAACGCCATTTAACGTTAGTTTAACGCCATTTAACATTAGTTTAACGATATTTAACCTTAATTAAAGCGCATTTAACGTTGGTTTAACGGCATTTTAACGTGGTTAACGCCATTTAACGTTAGTTTAACGCCATTTAACGTTGGTTTAACGCCGACAACGTTAGTTTAACGTTATTTAGCCATAATTAAACGCCATTTTAACGTTAGTTTAACGCCATTAAACATTAATTTAACGCCAATTAACGTTAGTTTAACGCCATTTAACGTGGTTAACGTCATTTAACCTTAATTAAAACGCCATTTAACGTTAGTTTAACGCGATACAACATTAGTTCCAACGATATTTAACCTTAATTAAACGCCATTTAACGTTAGTTTAACGGCATTTAACGTTGATTTAACGCCATTTTAACATTAGTTTAACGCCATTTTAATGTAAGTTTAACGCCATTTAACGTTAGTTTAACGCCCTTTTACGTTACTTCGCGCCATTTTAACGTTAGTTTAGCAATTTAACGTTAATTAAACGCCATTTATCGTTAGTTTAACGCAAACAACATTAGTTTAACGCCATTTAACGTTAGTTTAACGTCATTTAACCTTAATTAAACGCCATTTAACTTTGGTTTAACGCCATTTTAACGTTAGTTTAACGCCGTTATCGTTAGTTTAACTGTTTATCGTTAGTTTAACTTCATTTAGCAGGTAATTTAACGCCATTTAACGTTAGTTTAACGCCCATTTAACGTTAGTTTAACGCCATTTAACGTTAGTTTAACGCCATTTAACGTTAGTTTAACGCCATTTAACGTTGGTTAACGCCATTTAACGTAACGCCATTTAACGTTAGTTTAACGCCATTTAACGTTAGTTTAACGCCATTTAACGTTAGTTTAACGCCATTTAACGTTAAGTTTAACGGCATTTCGTTGATAGTTGCGCGCCATTTAACGTTGAACGTTATTTAACGTATTAAACACCATTTAACGTTAGTTTAACGCCATTTTAACGTTAGTTTAACGCCATTTAACGTTAGTTTAACGCCATTTAACGTTAGTTTAACGCCATTTAACGTTAGTTTAACGGCATTTAACGTTAGTTTAACGCCATTTAACGTTAGTTTAACGGCATTTAACGTTAGTTTAACGCATTGCCCATTTAACGGTTAGTTTAACGTTTATTTAACGTAATTAACGTTTTAACGTTTAGTTTGCCATTTAACGTTAGTTTAACGCCATTTAACGTTGGTTTTACGCTTAGCGTTAGGTTAACGTCATTTAACGTTGGTTTAACGCCATTTACCGTTAGTTTAACGCCATTTAACGTTAGTTTAACGTTATTTAACCTTAATTAAACGCCATTTAACGTTAGTTTAACGCCATTTAACATTAGTTTAACGCCATTTAACGTTAGTTTAACGCCATTTAACGTTGGTTTAACGTCATTAACCTTAATTAAACGCCATTTAACGTTGGTTTAACGCCATTTAACATTGGTTTAACGTCTTAACGTAATTAAACTCCATTTAACGTTAGTTTAACGCCATTTAACGATAGTTTAACGCCATTTAACGTTAGTTTAACGCCATTTAACGTTGGTTGCGCCTTTTTAATGGTCGGCATTTTAACGTTAGTTTAACGGCGCTTTAACGTTGTTTATCGCCATTTAACGTTGGTTTAACGTTATTTAACCTTAATTAAACGCCATTTAACGTTGTTTAACGCCGTTTAACGTTAGTTTAACGCCATTTAACGTTTATGTACGCCATTTAACGTTGGTTTAACGTTTAACGTTAGTTTAATGCCATTTAACGATAGTTTAACGCCGTTAACGTTAGTTTAACGCCATTTACCGTTAGTTTAACGCCATTAACATTAGTTTAACGTCATTTAGCATAATTAAACGCCATTTTAACGTTGGTTTACGCCATTTAACATTGGTTTAGCAATTTGGCGTTTAATTTAACCATTTAACGTTGGTTGCGCCATTTAACGTTAGTTAACGCCGTTTAACGTTAGTTTACGCCATTTAACTTTTGGTTAACGCCATTTTGGGTAGTTTGTGCCATTTAAATGGTTTAACGCCGGCTAACGTTAGTTTAACGCCATTAACGTTAGTTTAACGCCATTTAACGTTAGTTTAACGTCATTTAACGTTAGTTTAACGCCATTTAACGTTAGTTTAACGCCATTTAACGTTGGTTTAACGTTATTTAACGTAATTAAACGCCATTTAACGTTAGTTTACGCCATTTAACATTAGTTTAACGTCATTTAACGTTAATTAAACGCCATTTAACGTTAGTTTAACGCCATTTAACGGTTTAACGCCATTTTACGTTTGTTTGCGCCATTTAACGTTAGTTTAACGTTGTTAACGCCATTTCGTTTTTGGGTGGTTCGCTCATTTAACATTGGTTGTTTTAACGTTGGTTTAACGCCAACGTTGGTTTACGTCATTTAACCTTGAGTCATTAACGTTGGTTAACGCCATTTAACGTTGGTTTAACGATATTTAACGTTAATTAAACTCCATTTCGTTGGTTTCGGCGGCATTTAACGTTAGTTTAACGGCATTTAACGTTAGTTTAACGGCATTTAACGTTGGTTAACGCCATTTAACGTTGGTTAACATCGTGCCGATAGTTTAACGCCGGCAACGTTAGTTAACGCCATTTAACGTTAGTTTAACGCCATTTAACGATAGTTTAGCTAACCATTTACCGTTGGTTTAACGCCATTTTAACGTTGGTTTAACGTTATTGCTTAATTAAACGCCATTTAACGTTAGTTTAACGCCATTTAACATTAGTTTAACGCATTTAACGTTGTTTGCCATTTAACGTTAGTTTAATGTCATTTTAACGTCAATTAACGCCATTTAACGTTCCATTTAACGTTAGTTTAACGTTAATTAAACGCTAGTTTTGTCGTTGGTTTAACGCATTTAACGTTAGTTTAACGCCATTTAACGTTGGTTACGCTGTCCATTGCTTTGGTTAACGCCATTTAACGTTAGTTTAAGCCATTTAATCGATAGTTTAACGCCATTTAACGTTAGTTAACGACAACGTTGGTTTAGCGCCATTTAACGTTGGTTTAACGTCATTTAACGTTAGTTTAACATTGCCGTTAGTTTAACGCATTTAACGTTAGTTTAACGTTATTTAACTAGTTAGTTGTAGCGTCATTTAATTAAACGCCATTTAACGTTGGTTAACGCCATTTAACGTGGTTTAACGATGTTAGCGGTTTAACAGCATTTAACGTTGGTTTAACGCGCCATTTAACGTTAACGTCATTTTGCGTTAAGTTAACGCCATTTAACGTTAGTTTAACGCCATTTAACGATAGTTTAACGCCCATTTTTAACAAGTGTTAACGCCATTTAACGTTAGTTTAACGCCATTTAGCGTGTAGTTTAGCGCCATTTTAACGTTAGTTTAACGCCATTTAACGTTAGTTAACGTTATTTAACGTAATTAAACGCCATTTAACGTTAGTTTAACGCCATTTAACGATGGTTAACGCCATTTTAACGATTGGTTAACGCCATTTTTTAACGTTGGTTTAACCATTTTAACGTTGGTTTAACGCCATTTAGCGTTTAACGTTGCTGTGGTTCTTGGCATTGTTGTGGTTATACGCGCATTTAGCGTTGGTTAACGCCATTTAAAGTTGGTTAATGTTATTTGGCATAATTAAACGCCATTTAACGTTGGTTAACGCCATTTAACGTTAGTTTAACGCCATTTAACGTTGGTTAACGCCATTTTAACGTTAGTTCGCGCCATTTTAACGTTAGTTTGCCATTTAACTGGTTTAACGCCATTTAACGTTAGTTTAATGCCATTAACGATGGTTAACGCCATTTTAACGGTTAGTTAACGCCATTTTAACGTTAGTTAACGCCATTTAACGTTGGATTTACGTCTTTAACGTTAGTTTAACTCCATTTAACGTTGGTTTACGCCATTGCGTTGGTTAACGTTATTGTTATGGTCAAACGCCATTTAACGTTGGTTTGCGCCATTTAACGTTAGTTTAACGTCATTTAACCTAATTAAACGCCATTTAACGTTAGTTTAACGCCATTTAACATTGTTTAACGCCATTTAACCGTTAGTTAACGCCATTTAACGTTGGTTTAACGTTGGCGTTAGCATGAATTAAACGCCATTTAACGTTGGTTTAACGCCATTTAACATTGGTTTAACGCCATTTAACGTGGTTAACGCCCATTTAACATTAGTTTAACGTCATTTAACTAATTAACGCCATTTAACGTTGAACGCGATTTTAACATTATTTGGCGATGTTTTAACGTAATTAAACTCCGTTTTAACGTTAGTTTAACGGCGATTTAACGTTGGTGTAGCGGCATTTAACGTTAGTTTAACGGCATTTAACGTTGGTTTAACGCCATTTAACGTTAGTTTAACGCCGTTTAACGATAGTTTAACGCCATTTAACGTTGGTTAACGCCCATTTAACGATGTTTCAACGCCATTTAACGTGGTTTAACGCCATTTTACCGTTAGTTTAACGCCATTTAACGTTAGTTTAACGTTATTTAATAATTAAGCGCCATTTAACGTTGGTTAACGCCGACATTAGTTTAACGCCATTTAACGTTGGTTTAACGCCATTTTAACATTGGTTTAATGTCATTTAACGTCAATTAAACGCCATTTAACGTTAGTTTAACGCCATTTAACATTAGTTTAGCAATTTGGCGTTAATTTAAACGCCATTTATCGTTGGTTTTACGCCCATTTAACGTTGGTTTAACGCCATTTTAGCGTTGGTTTACGCATTTAACTTGTTTAACGCCGTTACGTTGGTTTAATGCCGCTTTAACGATGGTTTAACGATTTAACGTTAGTTTAACGCCATTTAACGTTGGTTTTAACGCCATTTAACGTTGGTTTAACGTCGGTGTAACGTTGGTTTGCGCCGTTACCGTTAGTTTAACGCGCCATTTTAGCGTTAGTTTAACGTTATTGTGATTAGTCGCCATTTAACGTTGGTTAGCGCCATTTAACGTGGTTTAACGTCGTTTTGTATGAATTAAGCGCATTTAGCGTTGGTTAACGCCGTTTAGCTTGGTTTAACGATATTTAGTTTAGCGGCATTTTAACGTTAGTTTAACGTTATTTGGTGGTTTAACGGCATTTAACGTTAGTTTAACGGCATTTAGCGTTGTTTAACGCCATTTAACGTTAGTTTGTATTTAAGATAATTTGCGCCGTTTAACGTTGGTTTAACGCCATTTAACGTTGGTTTGCGCCATTTAACGTTAGTTTAGCGCCGGGTACAATGTTAGTTTAACGCCGTTAACGTTGGTTTGCGCCGTTTAACGTTAGGTTCGTTGTTGTATATTAAACGCCATTTGGCGTTGGAAGCGCCATTTAACGTTGGTTTACCGCCGTTTCGTTGGTTTGCGGCATTTTAACGTTGGTTTAACGCCGTTTTAACGTTGGTTTATGTTTAACGATAGTTTAACTTCCATTTAATGTTGGTTAACGCGCATTTAACGTTTGTTTGACGCCATTTAACGATGGTTCTTGGCATTTTAACGTTGGTTAACGGATTTCGTTGGTTTCGCGCATTTAACGTTGGTTTAACGTTGTTTGGCGTAATTAAACGCCATAGCGTTGGTTAACGCCATTTAAAGGTTGGTTTATGCTCATTTAGCGTTGGTTTAACGCCATTTAACGTTGGTTTAACGCTGTTTTACGTGCTTAACGCCATTTGCGTTAGTTTAATAATTTAAGCAATTAGTATGCATTTTAACTGGTTTAACGGCTTTTAAGTAAGTTTAACGCCGTTTATCGTTGGTTTGGCTTATTTTAGCGTTGATTTCGCTTTATTTGCGTTAGTTTAGCGTTTAACGTTAGTTTAACCAGTTTAACGTTAATTAAAGCCATTTATCGTTGGTTAACGCTTCGTTTAACGTTGGTTGTTTGCATTTAGCGTTAGTTTGCGTCGCAACCTTAATTAAGCGCCATTTAACTGGTTAACGCCATTTTAACGTTAGTTTAACGCCATTTTATCGTTAGTTGCTTCATTTAACGTTAATTTAACGCCATTTAACGTTGATTAAATGCCATTATAATGTTAGTTTAACGCCATTTTGCGTTGGTTTTAACGCCATTTAGCGTTAGTTTAACGCCGTTTAACGTTAGTTTCGCCATTTAACGTTAGTTTAACTCGGCTAACGTTGGTTTCGGCATTTAACGTGGTTAACGCCGTTGCGTTCGTTTAACGCCATTTTAACGTTAGTTTAACGCCATTAAACGTTGGTTTACCGCCATTTAACGTTGGTTTAACGCCATTTAACGTTAGTTTAATGCCGTTAACGAGGAGTTTAACGCCATTTAACGTTAGTTTAACGCCGTGAACGTTGGTTAACGCCATTTAACGTTAGTTTAACGCCATTTACCGTTAGTTGCGCCGTTTTGCGTTGGTTTAACGTTATTTAACGTAATTAAACGCCGTTTAACGTTAGTTTAACGCCGTTTAACATTGGTTTGCGCCATTTTAACGTTGGTTTAACGCCATTTAACATTAGTTTAATGTCATTGTATAATTAAACGCCATTTAACGTTGGTTTAGCGCCATTTAACATTAGTTTAACGATATTTAAACTGCAATTAAACGCCATTTAACGTTGGATTTACCGCCATTTTAACGTTAGTTTAACGCCGTTACAACGTTGGTTTAACGCCTTTAACGTTGGTTTCGCTTCTTTAACGTTGGTTTAGCGCCTTTTGTTGTTCGCCATTTTCGTTACTTATTGCCGGTTTAATTAGTTTAACGTCGTTTTAACTAATTAAAACGTCATTTCGTTGTTGCGCCATTTTACGTAAGTTTTAACGCTGTTTATCGTTGGTTTGGCTTCATTTAACGTTAATTTAGCGCTGCTTGCAACGTTAGTTTAACTTCATTTTAACGTTAGTTTAACCAGCTAACGTTAATTAAACGCCCATTTTATCGTTAGTTTAACCCCATTTAACGTTAGTTTAGCATTAACGTTAATTTTAACGCTAACGTTAGTTTAACTTCATTTAACGTTAATTTAACGCCATTTAACGTTAATAAAGCCGCCTAATGTTGAGTTTAACGCCATTTTAGCGTTGGTTAGCATACCCAACGTTAGTTTATCCATTTAACGTTAGTTGCTCCATTTAACGTTAGTTTAACGCCATTTTAACGTTAGTTTAACGCCATTTAACGTTGGTTTAACGTCATTTTAACGTTGGTTAACCCATTTACGGGTGGTTAACGCCGTTTTAGCGATGGTTAACGTTGGCTAACCTTAATTAAACCCAATTAACGTTAGTTTTAACGCCATTTTAACGTGGATTTCGCGCCGTTGTTAGCATTAGTTAACGCCATTTAACGTGGTTTAACGTCATTTTAGCAACAATTAAACGCCATTTAACGTTAGTTTAGCGCCATTTAACATTAAATTTTAACGGTATTTGTAACCTTAATTAAACGCCATTTAACGTGGATTTAACGGCATTTAACGTTAGTTCGCGCCATTTTAACGTTGGTTAACGCCATTTAACGTTAGTTTAACGTTATTGTAATTAAACGCCGTTAACGTTAGTTCCCAACGTTATTTAGCTGTAATTGACGCCCATTTTAACGTTAGTTTTAACGCTTATTACGTGGTTTAACGCCATTTTAACGTTAGTTTATCGCCATTTTACGTTGCTTTAACGCGCCATTTTAGCGTTGAACGGCGTCATTTAACGTAATTAAACGTCATTTCGTTAGTTTAACATGTATTTAACGTAAGTTTAATGTATTTAGCCATTGGTTGAAAACTTCGTTTTAACGTTAATTTTAGCAACAACTGGCGATTAGTTTAGCCGTTTTAACGTTAGTTTAACCCAATTTAACGTTAATTAAACGCCATTTATCGTTAGTTTAACGCCATTTAGCATTAGTTTAGCTTCATTTAACGTTGATTTAGCGCTGTTTAACGTTAGTTTAGCCTCATTAACGTTAGTTTTAAGCAGACAACGTTAATTAAACGCCGTTTGTCGGTGGTTAACGCCATTTAACGTTAGTTTAACGCCATTTTAACGTTGGATTTAACGTCATTTAACGCCAATTAAACGCCATTTTAACTTTGGTTAACGCCATTTAACGTTAGTTTAACGCCGTTTATCGTGGTTAGCATTTAACGTTAATTTAACGCCATTTGGCGATGGTCGTGCCATATAATATTGGACAACGCCATTTAACGTTGGTTAACGCCGACTGGCGTGGTTAACGCCATTTTAACGTTGGTTTAACGCCACAACGGTGGATTTAACGGCATTTAACGTTGGTTTAACGCGGCTAACGTTAGTTTAACGCCATTTAAAAAGTAAAGATTTAACGCCATTAAGCGATTGGTTACCTGCCATTTAACGTTGGTTAACGCCATTTAACATTAATTTAATGCCACATTTTAACGACTGGTTAACGCCATTTAACGTTAGTTTAACGCCATTTAACGTTAGTTTAAACTTGACAGCAGCATGATTAAGCGCCATTTTTAATTGGTTTACTTATTTAACGTGGTTTAACGATGTTTAACTGCTTAATTTAAACGCCATTTAATGTTAGTTTAGCGGCATTTAACGTTGGTTAACGCCGTTTTAACGTGGTTAACGCCATTTTAACGTTGGTTCGCCGCCATTTAACGTTAGTTTAACGACTGGCCTTAATTAACCCATTTAACGTTAGTTTAACGCCATTAAACATTAATTTAACGCCCAATTAACGTTAGTTAACGCCCATTTAACGATAGTTTAACGTCATTTAACGTAATTAAACGCCATTTAACGTTGGATTTAACATTTTAACATTAGTTTAACGATATTTGGCAACCAATTAAGCGCCATTAACATGGTTTAACGGCATTTAACGTTAGTTTAACGCCATTTAACGTTAGTTTAACGCCATTTAACGTTAGTTTAACGTCATTTAACGATTAGTTTAACGCCATTTACCGTTAGTTGCGCGTTTAACGTTAGTTTAATTATTTAACCTTAATTAAACGCCGGTACAACGTTGGTTGCGCTAAATTTAACGTTAGTTTAACGCCATTGCGTTAGTTTAACGTTCATTTAACGTTAGTTTAATACGAATTCTAACGTTAGTTTAACGCCATCTAACGCCAATTTAACGCCATTTACGTTGGTTAATGCCCATTTCGTTGGTTTAATTATTTAACCGTAATTAAACTCCATTTAACGTTAGTTTAACGCCATTTACGTTAGTTTTAACGCCATTTATCGATTAATTTAACGCCATTTTACGTTAGTTTAAAGCGAATTAACGTTAGTTAAACGTCATTTAACGTTAATTTAACGCTATTTAACGTTAGTTTAACGCCATTTAACGTTAGTTTAACCCCATTTAACGTTAGTTTAATGTTTAACGTTAATTTAACGCTATTTGGCGTTAGTTCTTCATTTAACGTTAGTTTAACTTCATTTAACGTTAATTAAACCATTTATCGTTAGTTTAACGCCATTTAACGTTGGTTTAACGCCGTTAACGTTAGTTTAACGTCATTAGCATTAATTAAACGCCATTTTAACTTTGGTTTTAACATATACATTTAGCGTAAAGTTTAACGCCGTTTATCGTTAGTTTGGCTTCATTTAACGTTAATTTAACGCTGTTTAACGTTGGATTTAACCCATTTTAACGTGGTTAACGCCATTTTAACGTTGGTTTAGCGCCATTTTAACGTTGGTTTAACGGCATTTGGCGTTAGTTTAACGCCATTTAACGTTAATTTAATTATTTAACGCCAATTCGACGCCATTTAACGTTGGTTTAACGCCATTTTAACGTTAGTTTAACGCCATTTTAACGTTAGTTTACCGCCATTTAACGTTAGTTTAACGCTGTTTAACGTTAGTTTAATGCCATTTTAACGATGGTTTAACGCCACATTTAACGTTAGTTTAACGCCATTTCAACGTTAGTTAACGCCCATTTAACGTTGGTTTAACGTCATTACCGTTGGTTTAACGCCATTTACCCGTTGGTTAACGCCATTTTAAGCGTTGGTTTAACGTTATTTAACCCCTTAATTAAACGCCCATTTAACGTTAGTTTGCGCCAGAAACAACATTGATTTAACGTCGGCTAACAGCAATTAAACGCCAAACAACGTTATTTAACGCCATTTAACATTAGTTTAGCAACGATATTTAGCAGCAATTAAGCGCCATTTTAGCGATTGGATTTAGCGGCGTTTAACGATAGTTTAACGCCGTTTAACGTTAGTTTAACGCCATTTAACGTTAGTTTAACGCCATTTAACGTTAGTTTAACGTTATTGTGTAATTCAAACGCCATTTAGCGTTGGTTTAACGCGGTAAACATTATTTTAACGCCAGTTAACGTTAGTTAACGCCATTTAACGTGGTTTAACGTCATTTAGCAACCAATTAAATGCCATTTAACGTTAGTTTAGCATACATTTAACATTAGTTGCTGATATTTAACCAATTAAACGCCATTTTAACGTTGGTTAACGGCATTTAACGATGGATTTTGCGCCATTTTAACATTGGTTTAGCGCCATTTTAATGTAAGTTGCTTACGCCATTTAACGTTAGTTTAACGCATACACGTTGCTTAACGCCATTTTAACGTTGGTTAACCGTTTAACGTTAATTAAGCGCCGTTATCGTTGGTTTAACGCCTGCAAATTTTAGCGTTAGTTTAGCGCCACCATTTAACGTTAGTTTAACGCCATTTTAACGTTAGTTTAACAACGCCATTTTAACGCCAGACAACACCATTTAACGGTGGTTTAACGTCATTTTAACGTTAGTTTAACGCCATTTACCGTTAGTTTAACGCCATTTACCGTTAGTTTAACGCCGTTTTAACGATGGTTCTTAACGCCATTTAACGTTAGTTTAACGCCATTTAACGTTAGTTTAAGCATGTTTAATTAGTTTAACGCCATTTAACGTAAAGTTTAACGGCATTTAACGTTAGTTTGCGCCGCCATTTACTAACGTTAGTTTAACGTTGTGCAACCTTCAGTTAAACACCATTTTTAACGTTGATTTAACGCCGGAAACAACGTTGGTTTAACGCCATTTAACGTTAGTTTAACGCCGTTTAACGTTGGTTTAACGCCATTTAACATTAGTTTAAGCATTTAACGTTAGTTTAAGCATGGAAACAGCATGGGTTTAACGGCATTTAACGTTAGTTTAACGCCGTGGCGATGGAATTTAACGTTATTTAACCTTAATTAAGCACCGACAGCATTGGTTGCGCCATTTAACGTTAGTTTAACGCTTAACCATTTAACGTTAGTTTAACGCTTGTTTAACGTTAGGTTTAACGTCATTTTAACGTTAGATTTAACGCCATTGCCGTTAGTTTTAACGCCATTGTAACGTTAGTTTAACGTTATTTAGCGTAATTAAACGCCATTTAACGTTGGTTTAACGCTTAAATTTAACATTAGTTTAACGCCATTTTAACGTTAGTTTAACGCATTTGCATTGGACAACGTCATTTAATGAATTAAGCGCCATTTAACGTTGGTTTAGCGCCATTTAACGTGGTTTAACGATATTTAAGCAAATTAAACTCCATTTAGCATTGGTTTCTTGCATTTAACGATGGTTTAACGCCATTTAAGCGTTGGTTAACGCCATTAACGGTGATTTAACATGGCTAACGTTAGTTTATAGCGGCATTTAACGTGGATTTAACGGCATTTAACATTGATTTTATCGCCGTTAACGTTAGTTTAACGTTTATTTAACCTTAATTCAATATGCCATTTTAACGTTGGTTTAACGCCGTTTAACGTTGGACGCCATTTTAACGTTGATTTACCGCCATTTTAACGTTAGTTAACGCCGACAGCATTAGTTTAATGCCATTTAACGATGGTTAACGCCATTTAACGATGGTTTAACGCCGTTACACGTTAGTTTAACGCCATTTAACGTTAGTTTAACGTTATTAACCTTCAATTAAGCGCCATTTAACGTTGGTTTGCGCCATTTTAACATTGGTTTAACGCCATTTAACGTTCAGTTTAACGCCATTTTGCTTTTATTGGTTTAATGTCATTTTAACGGCAATTAAACGCCATTGCGTTGGTTTAACGCCCATTTAACATTAGTTTAACCAATTTAACGTTAATTAAGCGCCATTTATCGTTAGTTTAACGCCATTTAACGTTAGTTTAACGCCATTTTAACGTTAGTTTACCGCTACATTTAACTGGTTTAACATGCCATTTAACGTTAGTTTAATGCCATTTAACGATAGTTTAACATAGCGATACAACGTTAGTTTAACGCCATTTAACGTTGGTTAACGCCATTGCATTAGTTTAACGTCATTTAACGTTAGTTTAACGCCATTTCTGCGTTAGTTTAACGCCATTTAGCATTAGTTTAACGTTATTTAACCTTCAATTAAACGCCGCCATTTTAACGTTAGTTTAACCGTTAACATTAGTTTAACGTCATTTTGTATGAATTAAGCGCCGTTTAACGTTGATTTAACGCTTCATTTAACGTGGTTTAAACGCCATTTACCGTTAGTTTAAACGCCATTTAACGTTGGTTTAACGTTATTGGCAACCAATTAAAGCATGCCGACAACGTTAGTTTAACGCCATTTAATTAATTTGCGCCATTTAACGTTAGTTTAACGCCATTTTAACATTAATTTAACGATATTTAACGTAGCAATTAAACTCCATTTAACGTTAGTTTAACGGCATTTTGTAACGTTAGTGTAACGGCATTTAACGTTAGTTTAACGGCATTTAACGTTAGTTTAACGCCGGTACAACATTGGTTTAACGCCGTTAACGATGGTTTAACGCCCATTTAACGTTAGTTTAACGCCATTTTAACGATGGTTTAACGCCATTTAACGATAGTTTAACGCCATTTACCGTGGTTTAACGCCATTTAACGTTAGTTTAACGCCATTTAACGGTTTAACGCCGACAACGTTAGTTTAACGCCACCATTAACATTAGTTTAGTGTCATTTAGCGTAATTAAACGCCGGTAACGTTGGTTTAACGCCATTTTAACATTAGTTTAGCAATTTAACGTTAATTAAACGCCGTTATCGTGTTTTACGCCATTTAACGTTAGTTTAACGCCATTTTAACTGATTTAGCGCCGTTAACGTTGAGTTTAATGCCATTTGATGTTAGTTAACGTCATTTAACGTTGGTTAACGCCATTTTACGTTAGTTTAACGCCATTTTAACGTTGGTTAACGTTATTTAACGTTAGTTTAACGCCATTTTCGTTAGTTAACGCCATTTAACGTTGGTTTAACGTTGTTGTTATTTAACGCCGTTGGTTGTGGGTTGGTTGTGTGTAATTAAACGCCATTTAACGTTGGTTTAGCATTTTACATGTGGTTTAACGTGTTAGTAAAAAACGGCATTTAACGTTAGTTTAACGGCGTTTAACGTTGTTTAACGGCGATTTAAGCGTTGGTTTAACGCCATTTAGCGTTAGTTTAACGCTGGGCTAACGATAATTTAACGCCGTTTAGCGTTGGTTGCTGATTTAACGTTAGTTTAACGCCGTTTAACGTTAGTTTAACGCCGATAACGTTGGTTTAACGCCGATAACGTTAGTTTAAGGCATTTAACGTTAGTTTAGCGTTATTTGTAGCCAATTAAACGCCATTTAACGTTGGTTTATTGCCGTTACGCAGTTGTTTACCGCATTTTAACGTTAGGTTTTAACGGCATTTAACGTTAGTTTAACGCATTTAACGTTGGTTTAGCGCCATTTAACGATAGTTTAACGCCATTTAATGTTAGTATAGCAATTTAACGTTTGTTAACGCCATTTTGGTTGGTTAACGGCGTTTAACGTTTGGTTAGCGGCATTTAGCGTTGGTTAACGCCATTTAACGTTGGTTTAACGTTGTTAACGTAATTAAACGCCTTTTAACGTTGGTTTAACGCCATTTAAAGGTTGTTTAACGCCATTTAACGTTGGTTTAACGCCATTTAACGTTAGTTTAACGCGTTACGTTACTTTGCGCCATTTAACGTTGGTTAACGTAAGTTGTATGGTCGCGCCATTTAACTGGTTTAACGCCGTTTTAAAGTAAGTTTAACGCCATTTATCGTTGTTTGCTTCATTTAACGTTAATTTAACGATGTTTTTAACGTTGGTTAACTAAATTTAACGTTAGTTTTACTAATTTAACGTTAATTAAGCCGTTTATCGTTAGTTTAACGCCATTTAACGTTAGTTTAGCGCATTTAACGTTAGTTTAACGTCATTTAACTTAATTAACGCCATTTCTTTTGGTTCGCCATTTAACGTTGGTTTAACGCCATTTTATCGTTAGTTTCTTCGTTTAACGTTAATTTAACGCCATTTAACGTTAATTAGTGCCGTATAGTATTGGTTAACGCCATTTAACGTTGGTTTAACGCCATTTAACGTTAGTTTAACGCCATTAACGGTTGGTTTTAACGCCATTTTAACGTTAGTTGCTCATTTTAACGTTAGTTTAAGGCATTTAAGTTGGTTTAACGTAATTTTAAGTTCGTTGCGCCATTTTAACGTGGTTTAACATTAAACGTTAGTTTACCGCCATTTAACGTTGGTTTTAACTGCCATTTAACGTTAGTTTAATGCCGTTTTAACGAGGTTAACGCCATTTTAACGTTGGTTAACGCCATTGAACGTTAGTTTTTATGAATTTGCCGTTGGTTTAACGCCATTTAACGTTAGTTTAACGTTATTAACCAATTAAACGCCATTTAACGTTGGTTTTAACGCCATTTAACGTTGGTTTAACTTGTTTTAACGTTGGTTTAACGCCATTTTAACATTAGTTTAATGTCGTTTAACGCAATTAAACGCGATAACGTTGTTTAACGCCATTTTAACATTGGTTTAACGATATCAGCAATGGTAAACGCTGCATTTAACGTTAGTTTAACGTCATTTAACGTTGGTTTTGCTCCATTTTAACGTTAGTTTAACGCCTTATTTAACGTTGGTTGCGCTGTTGGCATTGTTTAACGACATTAGCGTTAGTTTAGCGTTGTTTGCTTTAAGTGTTATATTTAACATTGTTTGCGCCGATTAAACATTAATTTAACGCCATTTTGCGTTAGTTTAACGCCATTAAACGTTAATTTAGCGCCAATTAACGTTGGTTTAACTTGAAATTTAACATTAGAACGTCGATAACGTAATTAAACCATTTAACATTGGTTTAACGCCATTTAACATTAGTTTAACGATATTTAACTTAATTAAACGCCATTTAACGTTAGTTTAACGGCAATTAACGTTAGTTTAACGCCATTTAACGTTAGTTTGATATTTAACGTTAGTTAACGCATTTAACGTTAGTTTAACGCCATTTACGTTACTTCTAACATATTTAACGTTAGGTTTAGCGTCATTTTAACTTAATTAAACGTCATTTTCGTTAGTTTAACGCTACATTTAACGTCAGGATTTAACGCTTTTATCGTTGGTTTAACTTCATTTAACGTTAATTTAAACGAGTATTTAACGTTAGTTTAGCCCATTTAACGTTAGTTTAACGGAATTTAACGTTAATTTACGCCATTTATCGTTAGTTTAACTTCATTTTAACGTTAGTTTGCTTGTTTTAACGTTAATTTACGCGCTATTTAACGTTAGTTTAACTTACAACGTTGGTTAGCAATTTAACGTTAATTAAACGCCATTTATCGTTAGTTTAACGCCATTTAACGTTAGTTTAACGCCATTTAACGTTGGTTTAACGTCATTTAATAATTAAACGCCATTTAACTGGTTTTAACGCCATTTAACGTTGGTTTAACGCCATTTATCGTTAGTTTAACGCCATTTAACGTTGGTTAACGGCATTTAACGTTAGTTTAACGCCATTTTAACGTTTGTTTAACGTCATTTAACGTTGGTTTAACGCCATTTAACGTTAGTTTTACGCCATTTAACGTTAGGTTTAACGCCATTTAACGTTAGTTTAATGCCATTTAGCGATGGTTAACGCCATTTAACGTTAGTTTAACGCCATTTAACGTTAGTTTAACGCCATTTAACGTTAGTTTAACGTCATTTAACGTTGGTTTAACGTCATTTAACGTTAGTTTAACGCTATTTAACGTTAGTTTAGCATTTAGCGTTAGTTTAGTTACGCCATTGTTTAACGTTGGTTTAACGCCATTAACGTTAGTTTAACGATATTTAACGTAATTAAACGCCATTTAACGTTAGTTTAACGGCATTAACGTTAGTTTAACGCCGTTTAACGTTGGTTTAACGCCATTTTAACGGTTGGTTTAACGCCATTTAACGTTAGTTCGCGTTATTTAGCCTTAATTAAACGCCATTTAACGTCGGTTTAACGCCATTTAACATTAGTTTAACGTTATTTAATAATTAAACGCCATTTAACGTTGGTTTAACGCCATTTAACGATTGGTTTAACGTGTTTGTTAATTTGCGCCATTTAACGTTAGTTTAACGGCATTTTAACGTTAGTTTAACGCCATTTAACGTTTGTTTAACGCCATTTAACGTTAGTTTAACGCCATTAACGATTAGTTTAACGTTGTCTGGCGTAATTAAACCGTTTTAACGTTGGTTTAACGCCGTAAACATTAATTTAACGCCATTAACGTTGGTTTAACGCCATTTTAACGTGGTTTTAACGTCATTTAACGTAATTAAACGCCATTTAACGTTAGTTTAACGCCATTTAACATTAGTTTAACGATATTTAACGTAATTAAACCGCCTGTGGTTTAGCGGCATTTTAACGTTGGATTTAACGGCATTTAACGTTAGTTTAACGCCATTTAATCGTTGGTTTCGCCATTTAACGTTAGTTTAACGCATTTAACGTTAGTTTAACGCCATTTTACGTTAGTTTAACGCCATTTTAACGTTAGTTTAACGTCATTTCTTTAGTTTAACGTCATTTCACGTTGGTTTACGCCATTTAACGTTGGTTCTTTATTTAACGTTAGTTTAACGTTATTTAACCTTAATTAAACGCCATTTAACGTTAGTTTTAACGCCATTAACGTTGGTTTAACGCCATTTTAACGTTGGTTTAATGTCGTTAACGTTAGTTTAACGCCATTTAACGTTAGTTTAACGGCAACGTTAGTTAACGCCATTTAACGTTAGTTTAACGCCATTTAACGTTGGTTTAAGCATTTAACGTTAGTTTAACGCCATTTAACGTTAGTTTAACGCCATTTAACGATGGTTAACGCCATTTTAACGTTAGTTAACGCCATTTTAACGTTAGTTTAACTGGCCTAACGTTAGTTTAACGTCATTTAACGATAGTTTAACGCCATTTAACGTTAGTTTAACGCCATTTAACATTAGTTTAACGCATTTAACGTTAATTAAACGCCATTTAAGTTAGTTTAACGCCATTTAACGTTAGTTTAACGTTCATTTAACGTTAGTTAAACGCCGTTGGCTTTAGTTTAACGCCCGTTTTAACGTTAGTTTAACGCCATTTAATTGGTTAACGCCATTTAACGTTAGTTTGCGCCATTTAACGTTAGTTTAACGTCATTTAACGTTATTTAACGCCTTTTTTTGTTAGTTTAAGGTGTTTAACGTTATTTAACTTGTTTGCGCCATTTTACGTTAGTTTAAGCATAACGTTAGTTTAACGCATTTAACTAATTAAACGCCATTTAACGTTAGTTTAACGCCATTTAACATTAGTTTAACGCCATTTAGCTTGGTTTAACGCCATTTAACGTGTTTGGCGTCATTTAACGTTAATTAACGCCATTTAACGTTAGTTAACCTCATTTAACGATGTTTAACGTCATTTAAACGCCGTTTAACGTTGGTTAACGCCATTTAAAGATTAGTTTAACGCCATTTAACGTTAAGTTTATCGCATGTGATTCGCGCCATTTAACGTTGGTTTAACGCCATTTAACGTTAGTTTAAACGCCATTTGTTACATTTAAACGCCATTTATGCTTTTGTTTAACGCCATTTAACGTTAGTTTAACGCCATTTGTCGTTAGTTGGCTTCATTTAACGTTAGTTTAACGCTATTTAACGTTAGTTGCTTCATTTAACGTTAGTTTTAACCATTTAACGTTATTTAACGCCATTTTATCGTTGGTTTAACGCCATTTTGCGTTAGTTTAACGCCATTTAACGTTAGTTTAACGTCATTTAACGTGGTTTAACGCCCATTTTAACTTTGGTTTAACGCCGTTTTAACGTTAGTTTAACGCCTTTATCGTTGGTTGCTTCATTTTAACGTTAATTTAACGCCATTTAACGTTAGTTTAACGCCCATTTAACGTTAGTTTAACGCCATTTAACGTTAGTTTAACGCCATTTAACGTTAGTTTAATGCCATTTCTTATGTTTAATGCCATTAACGTTAGTTTAACGCCATTTAACGTTAGTTTTGTCATTTAACGTTGGTTAACTTTATTTTAACGCTAATTAAGCATTTAACGTTCGTTTAACGTTAGTTTAATTTGACGCCATTTATTAGTTTAATGCCTTTTAACGTTAGTTTAACGCCATTTAACGTTGGTTAACGCCATTTAACGTTAGTTTAACGCCTGCATTTAACGTTGGTTAACGTCATTTAACGTTATTTTAACGCCATTTAACTTTAGTTTAACGCCATTTAACGTTAGTTTAACGCCATTTTTAAGTGGTTTAACGTTATTTAACGTTAATTAAACGCCATTTAACGTTAGTTTAACGCCATTTAACGTGTTTAACGCCATTTAACGTTAGTTTAACGCTATTTAACGTTAGTTTAACGCCATTTAACTTTAGTTTAACGCCATTTTAACGTTGGTTGCGCCATTTAACGTTAGTTTAACTGTTTAACGTAATTTAACCATTGCATTGGATTTAACGTTATTTGTGGCATTTAACGTTAGTTAACGCCATTTAACGTTAGTTTAACGCCATTTAACGTTAGTTTAACCGCCATTTAACGTTAGTTTTAACGCCATTTAACGTGGTTTAACGCCATTTTGTTGGTTTTAACGTCATTTAACGTTAGTTTAACGCCATTTAACGTTATTTAACGCTAACGCCATTTAACATTGATTTTAACGCCATTTAACGTTGGTTTTAACGCCTTGGTAACGTTAGTTTAACGCCATTTACGTTAGTTTAATGCCATTTAACGTTGGTTTAACGCTGATTTAACGTTAATTTAACGTCATTTAACGTTAGTTTAACGCCATTTAACTTTGGTTTAACGTAATTTAACGTTAGTTTAACGCCATTGTATTAGTTTAACGTCATTTAACGTTAATTTAACGCTATTTAACGTTAGTTCGCCATTTAACGTTGGTTAGCAATTTAACCTTAATTAACCATGTTATCGTTGGTTTAACGCCATTTAACGTTAGTTTAACTCCATTTAACGTTAGTTTAACGCCATTTAACGTTAGTTGCTTCATTTAACGTTAGTTGGCATTTAACGTTATTTAAACGCCATTTATTGTTAGTTTAACGCCATTTAACGTTAGTTTAACGCCATTTAACGTTAGTTTAACGTCATTAACGTAATTATACGTTTAGTTTAACGCGTTTTAGCGATGTTTAACGCCATTTAACGTTAGTTTAACGCCATTTAACGATTAATTTAACGCCATTTAACGTTAGTTTAACGCCATTTAACGTTAATTAACGCCATTTAACGTTAGTTTGCGCCATTATTTAATATTGGTTAACGGCATTTAACGTTAGTTTAACGCCATTTTAACGTTAGTTAACGCCAACCATTCCAACGTTGATTTAACGCCATTTAACGTTAGTTTAACGTTATTTAATAACCAAATAAACGCCCAACAACGTTAGTTTAACGCCATTAAACCCCGGTAATTGCCGCATGAAGATAACGTTAGTTTCGCGCCGCATTTAACATTAGTTTAACGTCATTTAACACAATTAAACGCCATTTAACGTTGGTTAACGACGATACAACATTGGTTTAACGATCTTCAACACCAATTAAACATACATTTGACCTTGGTTTAACGGCATTTAACATTTGGTTTATCATATGCATTTAACGGTGGTTTAACGCCCATTTAACGTTAGTTTAACATCATTTAACGTTAGTTTAACGCCATTTACCCGTTAGTTTAACGCCATTTTAGCGATAGTTTAACGTTATTTAACGTAGTCGACGCCATTTAACGTTGGTTTAACGCCATTTAACGTTAGTTTATGCTTTTGGCGACGTTAGTTTAACGTCATTTCGCGTTAGATTTAATGCAGATTTAACGTTAGTTTAACGCCATCAACGACAATTTAACGCCATTGCAGGTGATTTAATGCCCATTTCACGTTAGTTCAACGTTAACCCAACATAATTAAACTCCATTTAACGTTAGTTCGCCGCCATTTTACGTTAGTTAACGCCATTTATCATTAGTTTAACGCCATTTTACGTTAGTTTAAAGCCAATTAACGTTGAATTAAACGTCATTTAACGTTAATTTAACATATTTAACGTTAGTTTAACATACCATTTAAAACATTTAACTTCCATTTAACGATGGTTAACCCATTTAATTTAACGCTTTGTTAACGTTGGTTAACTTCATTTAACATTAATTCTTCATTAACGTTAATTAGACGCCATTTATCGTTAATTTCAGCATTGTTTAACGTTAGTTTAACGCCATTTAACGTTAGTTTAACGTCATTGTATAATTAAACGCCATTTAACTGGTTTGTGCGCTTAACCATTTAACGTAAGTTTAACGCCTGCATTTATCGTTAGTTGCTTCTTTTAACGTTAATTTAACGCTTCTTTAACGATGGTTAACCCGTTTAACGTTGCGTTTAACGCCGTTTAACGTTAGTTTAACGCCATTTAACGTTAGTTTAACGCCGTTTAACGTTAGTTTAACGGCATTTGTGGCGTTGGTTAACGCCATTTAACGTTAGTTTAACGTTATAACGTAATTAAACGCGCCATTTTAACGTTAGTTTAACCGTTTTAACGTTAGTTTAACGCCCATTTAACGTTAGTTTACGCCATTTAGTGGACTTAACGCGCTATTTAACGTTAGTTTAATTATGGGCTGTTTTGATAATTTAGCATATGCATTGTAACGTTGGTTTAACCGTTTAACGTTAGTTTAACGCCATTTAACGTTAGTTAACGTCATTTACCGTTAGTTTAACGCCATTTACCGTTAGTTTAACGCCATTTCGCGTTAGTTTAACGTTATTTAACGTAATTAAACGCCATTTTGCCCAACGTTCGTTTAACATGTTTAACTGGATTTAACGCCATTTTAACGTTAGTTTAACGCCATTAACATTAGTTTAACGTCATTTAACCTTAATTAAACGCCATTTAACGTTAGTTTAACGCCATTTAACGTGGTTTAACGATAACGCTTGTAATTCGCCATTTAACGGTGGTTTAACGGCGTTATGCGATAGTTCTTAACGCCATTTAACGTTAGTTTAACGCCGATACAACGTTAGTTTAGCGCGTTTTAACGTTAGTTTAACGTTCTTTGAAAACATCAATTAAACGCCATTAACGCATTGGTTTAACATATTAAACATTAATTTAGCGCCAATTCGCGTTAGTTTTCGCGCCATTTAACATTAGTTTAACGTCATTTAACGCCAATTAAACGCCATTTAACGTTAGTTTAACGCCATTTAATGGTTAACGATATTTAGCAGCAATTAAACGCCATTTAGCATTAGTTTAACGGCATTTATGATGGTTAACGCCATTGTGCGTTAATTTAACGCCATTTAATGTAAGTTTAGCATACCGTTTTCAACGTTAGTTTTAACGCTGTACCGTTAGCACAACATTTTAACGTTAGTTTAACCAGACTTAACGTTAATTAAACGCCGTTATCGTGGTTTAACGCCATTTAACGTTAGTTTTGCGCCATTTTAACGTTAGTTTAACGCCGTACAACGATGGTTGCGCCCTGGCATTGGTTGCGCCGACAACATTAGTTTAACGTCAAACGTTAGTTTAACGCCATTTACCGTTAGTTTAACGCTGTTTACCGTTGAATTTAACGCCGTTTAACGTTAGTTTAACGCCGTTTAACGTTAGTTTAACGCGTTTAACGTTGGTTGCTTGCCGTTACAACGTTAGTTTAACGCCGTTTAACGTAAGTTTAACGGCGTTAACGTTAGTTAACGCCGATACAACGTTAGTTTGGTATTGTAATTAAACGCCGTTTAACGTTAGTTTAACGCCGTTTAACGTTAGTTTAACGCCGTTTAACGTTAGTTTAACGCCATTTAACGTTAGTTTAACGCCATTTAACGTTAGTTTAACGGCATTTTAACGTTAGTTTAACGCCGTTAACGTAAGTTTAACGGCATTAACGTTAATTTAACGCCATTTTAACGTTAGTTGCGTTATTTAACGTAATTAAACACCATTTAGCGATGGTTAACGCCATTTAACGTGGACAACGCCATTTAATAACGTTGATGGTTAATGCCAATTAACGATAGTTGCGCCATTTAACGTTAGTTCGCGCCATTTAACGTTAGTTTAACGCCGCTTAACGTTGGTTAACGTCATTTAACGTTAGTTCAACGCCATTTACCAGATATGGTTTAACGCCATTTTAACGTTAGTTAACATTGTTAACGTAATTAAAGCATAACCATTTAACGTTAGTTTAACGCCGATACCAACGATGGTTTAACGCCATTTAACGTTAGTTTAACGACAGCATAGTTGCGTCGTGCCAACGCCAATTAAACGCCATTTTAACGTTAGTTTAACGCCATTTAACATTGGTTTAACGCGATGGCTGACATGGTGGCTCCACGTGGTTTAACGCCATTTAACGTAGGTTTAACGCCATTTATCGTTAGTTTAGCTTCGTTTTAATTAATTTGCTTTTGTTATGGTTGGCGTTAACGTTAATTTAACTGATTAACGTTAATTAAACGCCATTTATCGTTAGTTTAACGCCATTTAATTAGTTTAACCATTTAACGGTGAATTTAACGCTGTTAACGTTAGTTGCTTGTTTAACGTTGGTTTAACAATTTAACGTTAATTAAACTGGCTATCGTTGGTTGCGCCGTTTAACGTTAATTTTGGCCATTTAACGTTAGTTTGCGTCATTTAACAATTTAACGTGTTTCTTTGGTTTATATGTACATTTAACGTTAGTTGTGCCATTTGTCGTTAGTTTAACTGACGGTATTAATTAATTTAACGCCATTCTTCGTTAATTTAATGCCGTGTAACGTTGGTTTAACCATTTAACGTTAGTTTAACGCCGTAACGTTAGTTTAACGCCATTTAACGTTAGTTTAACCATTTAACGTTGGTTTACGGCATTTAACGTTGGTTTAACGCCGTTTAACGTTGGTTTAACGCCATTTAAATGGTTTAACGCCGTTAAACGTTGGTTTACCGCCATTTTAACGTTGGTTTAACGCCATTTAACGTTAGTTTAATGCCTTTAACGATAGTTTACGCCATTTTAACGTTAGTTTAACCATTTTAACGTTAGTTTAACGCCATTTAACGTTGGTTTAACGTTGTTGCGTTAGTTTAACGCCATTTTGCCGTTAGTTTGCCATTTTAACGTTGGTTTAACGTCATTTTAACGTAATTAACGCCATTTTAGCATTAGTTTAACGCCATTTAACATTAGTTTAACGATATTTAACGTAATTAAACGCCATTTAATGTTGGTTTAGCGGCATTTTAACGTTGGTTTACGCCATTTAACGTTAGTTGCGCGGAATTTAACGTTAGTTTAACGCCGCCATTTAACGTTAGTTTAACGTTATTTAGCGCAATTAACGCCCATTTAACGTTGGTTTAACGCCATTAAACGTTAATTTGCGCCAATTAACGTTTAACGCCATTTAACGTGGTTTAACGTCATTTAACCTTAATTTAGCGCCGTTTAACGTTGGTTTAACGACATTTAACGTGGTTTAACGATATTTACTTGATTTAACGCCATTTGCCTTAGTTTAACGGCATTGCGTTAGTTTAACGCCATTTAACGTTAGTTGCGCCATTTAACGTTAGTTTAACGTCATTTAACGTTGGTTTAACGTCATTTACCGTTGGTTTAACGCCATTTAGCATTAGTTTAACGTTATTTAACGTTAATTAAACGCCATTTAACGTTAGTTTAACGCCATTTTAACGTTGGTTTCGCCATTTGTTGGTTTAACGTCATTTGCGTTGGTTTATGCAATTTAACGTTGGTTTAACGCTATTTAACGTTGTTTAACGCCATTTGGTTGGTTTAATGACGTTTCAAGTTAGTTTGGTTGTTTAGTATGATTGCTCCATTTGGCGTTGGTTTTGCTCGGTTTACGTTAGTTTAACGCCATTTGTCGTTGTTTAACGCCGTTTTGTTATTTTAAAGTCATTTCTTTGGTTGCGTGTTTAACGTTAATTTAACGTTGTAACGTTAAGTTTTGCGCCATTTAACGTTGTTTCTGCGTTTCGTTAGTTTAACTTCATTTAACGATTGTTTATTGATATTTAACGTTGGTTACTTCATTTTAACGTTGGTTTCTTGTTTTACGTTGATTGTATTTTTATCGTTGGTTTTTACGCCATTTTCGTTGGTTTTGTCGTTTAACGTTGGTTTAACGTCGTTTAACTTTATTTAATTGCTTGTTTTAACTTTGGTTTAACGATTTTAACGTAAGTTTTAATGACATTTATCGTTAGTTTGCTTTGTTTAACGTTAATTTAACGCTATTTAACGTTGGTTTAACTTGTTTAACGTTGGTTTACTTAATTTACGTTAGTTTGACGCCATTGCGTTGGTTGGCGGCGTTTTGGCGTTGGTTAGCGCTACAACGTTGGTTTGGCGTTATTTAACGCCAATTAAACGTTTGTTGGTTTGCGCCGTTTAACGTTAGTTTATGCATTTGTCGTTGGTTTCGCCGTTTAACGTTGGTTTAACGCTTTTAACGTTGGTTTAATGCCGTTTAACGTTGGTTTAACGCCGTTTAACGTTGGTTTGCGCCATTTAACGTTGGTTTGCGCCATTTAACGTTGGTTTGTCGTTTACCGTTAGTTTGCTGGCATTTAACGTTGGTTTCGCCATTTAGTTGGTTTGCGTTGTTTAACGTTGATTTAAGCGTCATTTTGGCGTTGGTTTAGTCGTTTAACGTTGGTTTAATGCCATTTGTTGTTTAACGCCGTTTAGCGTTGGTTTAGCGTTTTAACATAATTAAACGCCATTTAACGTTGGTTTAACGCCATTTAACATTGGTTTAACATATGCATTTTAACGTTGGTTTAACGGCGTTTAACGTTAGTTTAACGTTGTTTGCGTTAGTTTAACGCCATTTACGTTGGTTTAACGCAATTAACGTTATTTTAATGCCATTTAACGTTGGTTTAACGCATTGGCGTGGTTCGTCATTTTAACTTGATTGCCATTTGTTGGTTTAACGCCATTTGATTAGTTTAGCGTAACCTTAATTAAACGCCGTTTTGGTGGTTTAACGGCATTTAACGTTAGTTTAACGCCATTTAACGTTGGTTTTAACGCCATTTAATGTATGTTTATTGCCATTTAACGTTAGTTTAACGCCCTTTTACGTTACTTTTAACGCCATTTTAACGTTAGTTTAACCGTTAACGTTAATTAAACGCCATTTATCGTTAGTTTAACGCCATTTACAACATTAGTTTAACGCCGCCATTTAACGTTAGTTTAACGCCATTTAACATTAGTTTAACGCCATTTAGCAATACGTAACTA
>NW_024726937.1:0-12033 GCF_018991925.1 Homarus americanus
AGAGCAAGGGAGATGGGGAGGAGGTATGTAACTCCTCCGCTGGGCCCTCCTTCCTCTCGTAATCTCATTAGACATTCTTCATTCGAGCAAAGACTACGCTCCTGCTCGGTTGGGTGGCGGGCACTGGTAAACACAGCTGTGAGTGCTAGCTCCCAAATTTGGGATGTTTTGGAGCCTATTACATTATCTGAAGGATATATAGACTTACCTACTTGTGTATAAGGACCTGTTTACCACACGAAAATAACTGCTTGGGGTCCCATCACTCCTGGCTGGGTGTTGTGGGATGTCAACATTGCCCCATGGAAAGTGAATTATCGCTTAAGAACTCTACATGGAAGAGTAAAGAAAAGATAGTTTTGGACGAAGTTCTTGAAGACCTTGAGTTGAGTAGTGATGAGTCTAATACGAGTGATGAAGCACAAGGGAAGTTCGAAAGTGAGAAAATACAGCTACAACAAGAGGTAGTGAAAAAGAAAGAAATTTCTAAAAGGATGAGGGAGACAAGCTGGCAAGAGGACAGTGAAAGCGGAGAAGTAAGAGAGGAGAAGAGACAAAAAATCTAGGACAAAAAACGTGTGTGGCTGGTAATAACAATGGAAATAACAGAAAGGAGATAGTGGAGAATGGATCAAGAACAGAGCAAAGTATGGAATTTGAAGGAAGCAGACAAGAACACACACAAGGCGAAGTTGGTCGTGTCAGGAAGAGATTAATTTTTCCAGTCATGCCCGATGACCTTCCTTGAAAAATTAAAATGGGCAGTACAACTAGGACGGGAGCATCGCAGCTTTGAGCCTCTTTTGAAAGAAGGCACACACAAGCCTTATCTTACAGGCTGTGGAAATGTTGACAACTGTTGGGTACAAGGGATTACTGATGGTTTTGCCAGAGGAGAGCGACATACTACTTACAAAGGTTATAATCTTCAGGTACCCAGTAATACTAGATCCAGAATACTTATTGGATGACGAAAGATTTGTTTGGGTCAAGAGGCATTTAATAAGGGGCGAAGAGAGAAGCCAGGTTATTGCTCTAATGAGAGGAAAGGTTCCAGAGAAAGTGTTCATCACAGGAGCAGGGTATAGGAAGGTGGCACTATATGTGGAGGGACCAATAATGTGTCTCAAGTGTCGCAGATGGGGACATAAGGCCTGGAGCTGTCAACTACAGATTCTGCTAAGAAGCATCAACTGTTAACTGGGCACAAGATCATGGTGAGAGAAAGAAGTCAAGTAAAACTCACAATGCTAGTTCAATTGCATGCGAGATGAGGCCACGTATGAGAAGTGACCAACAAAGGAATTATTCAGAGAACACTGAAGAAGTACGCTGTGGTTTCACCGTGACAAGACAGCAGGAGAACACACAGACAGTGGAGACAGTGATTCCTGAGAATGCCTGACATGAAGATTCAAAAAGGATAAGGACTGCGCTTGCGGCCGGAAGCGTTGTTGATGCCAGGAACAAACAGAGTAATAAACAAGTAGCAAGTGAGAGTAGTGGTGCAGCCCTCCAGGTTAGTGATAAAACTGTGCAAGAAATTCTGGGAGAAGAGGTGCTTAAGATGTTTCAGCTTTTGCAAAAGTTAGGTCAGAAAATAGAAGTGATAGAGAAAAGACTTGATACAGTGATAAATAAAGAAAGGGAAAACAAAGCTGTGAATAATGTAGAATTAGAGGGGAAAGAGGAAAGTGAAGAGCTCAAGCTTTTGAAAAATTCAGTGCTTAAAATAAGTATTAAAGGGAAGGAGAGGAAAATAAAGAATTGTGTAGTGCAGGGAGCAACAACTGAAAGTTTTAAAAATGTGTTGGTAAAGTGTAAAGATGTTGATAAAGAAAAACTTTTGAGGAAATGGGAATCTGTGCAGGAGGATTGGGCCTTCTTAAAGAATCTGATTGGAAAGGATATAAAATGTGTAAATATTAATCGTGGATCTAGCTAGCCTTAAGATAATGTCCTGGAATGTTAATGGTCTACGAAATAGAGTGACAGATGTACACTACTTTACCCTTAAAAATAATATTGACATAATTACCCTTCAAGAGACTGGAGACAGGAAAGGCGACCTGCTTAAACTGTCTGGATATAAGGGATTTCATCTCTATTCGGGTGAAGGTATAAGAGGGGTCTCAACATACATTAAGAATTCCATACCAACAGAACTAGTTGGAAGCCCGAGTAGAGTATAAAGTTATATTTGAAGGAAGGAGAATTGAGCATAGCAAATTTGTACATTTCTGGAGGCTGTTTTGACCTCAACTTCTTACCAGATTGCATGTTTTTGGACTCAACTGTAGGAGATTTTAATACTCGACATCCAAGACTCCAAACAATGGTGAGAATTAATTGTAATGGTATAAAATTTTGGCAATTTTTACAAGATCACCCAGATGCTTACTTGTTAGGAAATGAGGAAGTGACTCATATTAAAGGAGGAAGGTTAGACTATGCTTGCATGATAAGCAGTCAGGGAGTCCAGGGAGAATGTGAGATAAGGGAGCTAGTCAGTGACCATTTTGTTGTGTATGTTCAATTACCATTAGGGAAGAGACAGGTGAGATATAGGAGGAAGAGATTGAAACTAAACAAGGATGACACAGAAGTGTTTACCCAAAATATAGAGAAATGGTACAGAAATTATACACAAGTCTGTATGGATAGCTTTTATAATGACTTAGTTGGGGAGATAGAAAGATATTTAACTAAGGCAACACAGAAAAAGATAAATGATAAGACACATGGGGCTAGGAAACACTGCTATACCAATGACAAAATGTTGAAGGGATGGACACAAATGTTAAGGGCAGCACATAAAGATTGGGTAAAGAATGGTAGAAGAGAAGAAGATCGGGAAATCTTCATGGATATAGCTAAAATATGTGGGCAGGCTAGGAAGGAGGCAAGGGAGAAATATTGGCAAGACTTTGCACTGCACATTGGGGAGAGTAAAAATCTCAAAGAAATATGGCAGGATATTAACAAAATTAGAGGAAAAAGGAGTAATTTTATTTGCCATCCTCATCCAGAGGAAGAAGCTAATAAACTGGTTGACAAATGGGCTAAAGCTGCTAGTATTGCCTCCATGCCTAACAGGAAAATAGAAGCTTTAGATGAGTGGCAAAATGAAAGAAGAAGATTTATGAAATTTTGAACTGCTTAGTTGGTATGGAAAATAGTCCATTAATAGATTTATTCAACATGAGCTATGCAGAGGGTAGATTACCAACAGAATGGAAGAAAGCGATAGTTATTCCTGTCCCTAAGGCAACTGGTGGATACAGGCCAGTGTCTTTAACATCTTGTTTTTCCAAGATGATGGAGAGAGTATTATTAAATAGGCTTGTATATATTGTGGGGGAAAATCTATCTTGTAATTTATTTGTTTTTTTTTGGAAGGGAAATGTACTTCAGACTGTGTTATAAAATGTTTATCAAATGATGCAGACAGATGTAGAGTTTTTGTGGATTTACAAGGAGCATTTGATAAAGGGGAGATGAGTGTAAATTTGTTGTATATTTATTCTCACATTTGCTGTAACTGTAGATATTATCAGATATAACTATATTATAGATGTATGCCAAAATTAACTGAAATTTTGACTGAAGAAATCTTGTCGTGAACTCGGGAACAAGAGAAAGAGAAAATTGTTTTGCGAACAACTTCATATTTCCCGCCTCTGGTGACGGCTGTTTGTTCGAACTGCCAACCTCCCCATTCTCTCACACTCGCCCACCAACTTTTAGGGGTCGTGTAATATTTCAATGTGATTCTGATCTCTTAAAATGTTAGTTTTTGCATGATGTAGTATTACTGATACGTAATTTGTCTTAGTGTGACTTATTGTTGGTAACAATAAGTGTATATTAAATGCATCCTCTGAAAGCGTGAATTTGCTACCAGAGTTTAACAGTTAATTCATGTATAAGATTTCTAATAAACTTCCTACGTGCTTATGTTTGATATAATGAATATATGTATCTTTATGTAATTTAGCTTAATATTTTTCTCGTTGCAAACGGTCATTCCAACGATTAGGAATAAACTCATTCAAAAATACATCAATACTTCAGAACGAAATCGGACAGGTTTGCAGCAGCCAATCAGCTGTAACTCTGAGAAAAAAATGCACATTAGTCGCTACTTACCAAGTTAACCAACGTGTGTGTGACTGTGTCCGCTCCACCATCACTGTTTTTGTGTTGGGTGAGTTCTGGCACAACTAATTGTGTTGTTAAGTGAACAGACAAACATAAATCAAGTCTACAGTGTATTATATCAAGAGATTATTAGCCGTGTTGTGTGTAAGACTGGTCTGTCTATTGAAGGATGATGGTTTGTGGCCGACCAGAGTGAGTACATTGGCCTCCGGTGAAGTTCCCATGGATGGATCATATCGCGGTGAGTATTATCACAATTTATTGTAGGTTTTGTTGTGTGCTTCCGTCATTATTGTTGTATCTTGGTAAACGTAATCACGATTCGCAGTGTACGAAACTAGGTTTACAGAAGCAGTGTATTCGCTTCCATCGGATAAATAAAGCAGGAATTTTGTTAATATAGGTTTGGAAAGGTTACCTTTTTTTTTTAACCCCACATTTTCCCTCCTCTTCAATGCCCTGCCCACTTTGGAAGGTCCTTTCCTTTGTCGTTCCTAGTGTTAAAAGGATTATATATCCTTGAGTTTGCAGTTGTCCCAAAAATAAAGGTCACATTCTTTCAAATCACAATGAAAAATATAAAGAAACAAATTATTTCAATACTAGAATTCCCGGTTCGACGTAAAACGAATCTGGAGGGAGGTGTTAGTGCAGTAGTTTAATTTCTTCGAGTTACTACTGTTTTGTGGGGAAAATTTCTCACTTTGTGTAGTAATAGTCATACAGATACATGTACTCTAACTTATTAGATATAGTTTTTTTTATCCCCGGCTAACGTCTGGAGTAAAAACAGGAAGAATTTGTCAACTGAGAGACAACGGAGCACCTTAGCTTTCGTCTTTATTCAAGAGTTGCCTCTGAAGATGTCTTGAATAAAGACGAAAGCTAAGGTGCTCCGTTGTTTCCCTTTTCCCGTGTGATTTTATCAAGATTTAACCTATCCACGTTTTCATTGTGGATCTACATGATATATATATATATATATATATATATATATATATATATATATATATATATATATATATATATATATATATATATATATATTACGTGACAAAAATGTATATATTTTGTGTGTGTGTGTGCAAAGACTATAATTATACGGAAAATAGGAATGAGACCCCTCGACGTGTGATTGAAATTTTGTTGAGCAGTCGCTAGATGGCTCTGCCAAGGTTTTACGTTGACTGTTGACACTCGCAAAATTCAATCCAGTGTACCAGACATGTGTTGCTGGTGGATGTTATCGTCGCGTCATAATTTTCGCAACTGTGTGTTTATACTGGAAAGATATATATCAACACGTACATGTTTAAACTTATATTTTATTATGACTAAGAAAAACTGATGTAGCCGAAGGTATTTGCACGCGAGTTAAAATAACGAAATAGTTATTTGCACCCGAAACTTGTCATCATGGGCATCAGGTGCAGAGAGTGAAACTGTTATCTGCACCCGAGGTGTGTCATAGCGAAATTCGGGTGCAAAATTACTTCATCTATTTACAGTCGATATTGCCTAATCATATTCAATGAAAGATGAAAAAGTGTGTAACTATTCAAATTACAGTAAAAACGACCAATTAAGTTCTTTGCGCCGACTTACTGTATTCGTCATTAATGTTTACAATGGAATTGTGAATATTAAAATTTTTACATACATGAACTGCTTTATTATCGTATACTAACAATATATCACTATGCACATAAACTTGCAGTCAATAGGAAAACATTGTCGAATACCGGTGTACAGTCCCCTTCACCCTTGCGTTTACAGGGACTCTTCATATAAACATTCTCAAATCATTGCATTGAGATATTTGTTTTAATATTGTTTTAGTTTGATTCCATAGCATGTTTACTATTGCGAGTTTCCTTTCTGCCGAATGTAAACAAACACAGCGGTGCCACATTGCACAAAACCTGACGAGCCCCAGCAAGCATACTAGTGAAGTGGACTTTACACCTACGTGCTCACCAAACGTTACAACAATTCAACTAATTAACGGTATTCAAGTTACAAAGGTTAATTTTACCCTCACGTTCACTCAACACAGTAAATTTGTTGTCATCAGTCATTCAGCACACACACACACACACACATTACATAACTGTTGCACATTTCATTACATATTTACGTCATAGGAATACAAACAAATATTTCACACCTGTAAAAATTTCCAACATTCGATGAAACACTCAGATAAAATCATGTTCATAAAAAATAATGATGGTAGCCGCGTATTTAGCAAATTTGTATCGATATGAAAACTAACATTGGCAGGTTTTGGAATAAGCGAGTACTGTTAGAAGAGGGATTATCTATATACATGTGAGATGTTTGAAAATTGTGTTGACTTTGTTTTCGCCTTTGATATTAGCAGGGATGTATAACATAGACATCGGCCTTGAAAAGAGATAATTATATAGTGTAGTTGTCTACACCATCATGTTCACAGGTTACTAACTTATCTTTCAGGGTAATTCGTCGACCTCTAAAATTAAGAGTTTGATTTTATCCCAAGTCAAAGCATAGCAAATGGAATATAGATGGAGACACTTACAACTTTCCCGATGAGGAATATTCTACGTTTTGTTCTCTAACGAAGAATCAAAACCCTTTTTTTTATCGCGTAATCATGACTAGTGGTTGGGATTCTTATGGATGATTAGCTTGATGAACGTTCGACTACCCGCTTTAAATGAATGGTTCTTTTTACCTCATAAATTTTCAGTATTAATCGTAATGGCTCTGTCAGCCTTGGATGGTTTACCAATCTTCACCTTGAGGTTAATTCCTGAGAAACAGTGGTGATCCGAGTCAGTGACAACCCTGGCGACACCTTGACGTTTCTTGACAGGTGATTTAATGTAATGTGCGTGTTCCAGCGATACCTGGTATATTTGTATATTGTTGATGGAAGAAATAGATGTTCATGATTAATATTCCTTACACGGGAGACTATAGGTGTTTCCTTCGTCATTTCTACTACCAAATAGTCTTGAAGTACAGCATTTTCAATATTAATTCTTTTATCGCCCACACGACTACTTAGATCTGCCTATATTTATTACTGCGACCCAACTTCCATAGATAATATTATCAGGAGCTCGATAATTATATTTGTTTACATACAGGTATATTATTAGATAATTATAGGACCTATGATGATGACCACACTGTTTCTCTGTCTCAGTCTATTACACAGTGAGGCATATAACAATATGATCGATCAGGTCAGCACCCCCCCCCCCCAGTTTGTCTTGGCTGATCCCATAATGTCTATTTTTCTCACTCATAATTTCAAAGATTTCTTCTCTGTCTCGGTAATGCCAATGTTCCAGCTTGAAGTCCGTTTGAGGTTATGGTCACATTATCCGTTGAAACGATCTGTTTTTGAGGTTCCTCTGGGTTACACGTGCAGTTATATTTTCCTGTTCAGCCACGGCTTGCGGGTCCTGTGTAGAAGGGACCTGTGTGTTTCGAGACTACCCACGTCCCAGGTTAGGACGCAGTTCTCTCGGGCCTCCACACCCCAACAACGTAACGCTAGTTCGGGTGCAGTCTCACCCAAAAGTTCGTTAACTCTCCCAGCCAGCTATTGCTGCACTGCCTGCTTCAGATGTTTGAATCTGTCTCCGTACCAACCAGAACATGAAACCGATACGAATGAATCTAAAGGGTCTGTGTGTGATATAGACCCAACCATGAAAGAGAAGGCAGAGGATTGATTGATTCTTGAGTATTTGGAAGAGTCTGTGGAGGAAGAAGGACCACAACAATGGTTCCAGGTCTTGACATGGGGGTATTTATCTTAAAAATTTTCAACTTTTTTGCAACTATCTCACAAATAGTCATGTTACTTTCTACTCCCAGTGACCATTTCTAGGTAAGTACGTTTTTTTTTTTAAACTCTAGCGCCCCCCCCCCCCCCCCGTCTGATACACCAACAATTTATACATAACTGTAACAGTAATAGTTATATGGAAGGACCCCCTGGCAACGTCCCAACACACAGTACTGTATAATAATCATTATAATGTGCCTTAAACGCGCTCGAGTGTTTGTGGCGCCTTAATGTCTTGCCAGACGTTATAACTCTGTTTTAGTTCATCGTCCACAAGTCAAAGATATGAGACTATATAACACAGTTTATAAGTTCACACTGGTATAAGGTTTCTCAATATATGAGGCGCCATAAACACCATTAGTGTTGGTCAAGATATACAGTGTGATTGTGTCAAAATACTGCTGATGATGAGGCTGAAGGTCGACTGTTGTTATGAGAAGCTGTCGCTCAGACCCGGTGCCCAGAGACAGTTGTGATTCACTGACTAACATTTTGCAATTATGAACTTTAACCGAGATACTATGTTCATAATCAGGCAACACCAGGCTTCAGGGAGACCACATGTTAGAGAGCAAAGAAATATAAATCGCTGGAAACTGTGCCTAGAAACCCTGAGTCTACTCCGTCCCCTTCACTCTAAAGTCTCGGTAAACAGTGACGTTACTCATCAGTAACAGCCGTGATATTTCTGTTTTCTTTACAAATACAATATTATTAACAGTACTGTTGTGTGCACTATCTTACAGCGAATTAATTAAACAAGGAATCATTATTTACCAAGAAACTGGAAACGTCTTGTAGGAATGCAACAAAACATTGCAGTATTTCCATTCCGTGTCGCCATCAAGTGATCTGTAATCGAATAGATTTGCTAAGTGACGCTACGCCTATCTCTCTCAAATAAAGTAAATACATACGCCTTTTCTAAGTACTATTTTCTCGGAGTAATTATAAGTAAATGTTATGATTTTATAGTTTATGAAATACAATGTTTACTTTTTTATACTCTTCAGAATATTATATAGTCTTCAAAAATTATAGGAATAAAAAATTCTCACCAACTTTATCTTTAATCCTTACAAGACACAACAGCTTCCCGAAGAGTTCCTGACTAACTGTGATTGTGTTCTAAGCTGAGGGATGAAGAGGAGGGTGGAGCAGGCGGAGGGTGGAGCAGGAGGTGGGTGGAGCAGGAGGTGGATGTAGAGCAGGAGGTGGATGTAGAGCAGGAGGAGGGTGGAGCAGGAGGTGGGTGGAGCAGGAGGTGGATGTAGAGCAGGAGGTGGATGTAGAGCAGGAGGTGGATGTAGAGCAGGAGGAGGGTGGAGCAGGAGGTGGGTGGAGCAGGAGGTGGATGTAGAACAGGAGGTGGATGTAGAGCAGTAGGAGGGTGGAATAGGAGGATAGACGCTTGCTATAAGAAATAACAACGACCGATTTTTATAATAAGCCAATTCTTATTATGGTTGACATTCGGGAGGGGTGACCGAGTATTGGTGGTGGAAGCTATCACTCTGGTTGATCTTGTCAGTATACGTCGTTGGAGATGTTTATTGCTCTCATAATATTGACCATGGCAGATATTTACGTCCATAAGAAAGGCATAAATTCAATAATACCAAGCGAGTAAGATTATATTAGTATTGCTGAACTAAGGATAATTATACCGCCGTCAAAACGAAGCCAGACACAAATGTCCCCAGATGTCATTATGAACCTTCAGAATATTATAATAAAGATTGTATAAATATTCATACATTGACAACAGTTTAGCAAATTATATGATATAAAATTCATCAGTAAACCGCTAAATTTAATCGGATCATCACTATTATCAAATTGAGCAGAGGCGAACTATACCAGTGCCCCCACCCCCTCCCCCTTTCCTGTTGCCAAGTTTAAAATATTCTGTAAATCGCTTCAAGGGGCATCGAGCCGTTATATCACCACCTCCAACACGGTCTTACGTTCAAAGCACTGTAGTTACGTTCAAAACACTCTTGTTGGCTCTGGTCTATAAAGCACTTTTTCTCTTCAAGCTTAAGTGGTTCAGCAAATAAAGAACAATTCGAAGCTTATTTTGTTTTTCATGCATTTAAATAAACAAGAAAGTGGGTTTCGTTATCAATCAGTCACCATCATTGGAGGTACTGGCGTAGGGTGGATGTCCAGAAGGCACGATACATTGTCATTCGTTGTTGTGGCGGCGCCTTTAGTGTGTTTTTTGACTAATGATGAGTTGCTTTCCTATTCAGACTTGCTTCCAAACATCGAGGGTAACAAATTGCTGCAGTTGCTTCCTTCTTTAAAATAGTCAAAATTTACCCTACAGTTGAGATTAATCAGTTTCAATAGAATTAAGTTAATAAATGTATTTGTAAAACGAGTACAAATATATATACATAGTAGACTTTTGAAATATTTAATGTTTTTAAGTATATAAGAAAATAATAAATATGCATTTGGAATATATATTTTTTTTTATCGCGTCTCTGTGCATTGAAAAGTTGAACACGTAAAGTTTCTAAGTGGAACTATTGTTGTGGAAGTTATATTCCTCATTTAACTCACAACTGCTGCTTAGTGTTTACAACCAGTGATACAGCGGGAGAGAGAGATTTAGTTTAATGACATACATGGTGTTGCAACTACATGATTCAGATATTGTGCCGTATACAAATGAAATAGCCAGAGTACTGTAACCAAATAAGACATAAGTGCTATAACTAAATGACAAATACACCGTGTTGTATATAACTGATACAGACAAAGGGCTGTAACTAAATACCGTGGGCGGTCGCTCAAAAGCAGTTCCATGTAATGAGTTAGTGAGAACAAAAATTACTGAAATATTATTGACAAGCCGCATCTGGTAACACTTATAATCCCTTAATAAAATCCGGTAATGTTAGAGGTAAAAGTTTTATGGAACAACAACACACCAGCAGAGTTTCTTAGACTCATTGGATGGAGAGAGAGCCGGACACAACTCCTCACACCTTTAATGTTTCGCGGTAAAACTGAGGAGTTAATTTCTTCATAGGACCATCACCGTAAAGCCATAAAACCTACACGAAGATTGAGAACTTATCTCGCTGAAAGGACAAACTGATCTCCTGAATGATATATTTTATGAACTAAACCTTACGTTGATGCGGCTTCCCTTTATGTGAGAGTGTAAATAAGATTATAAACGATTGAAAGATTTTAGCATAACATTTATTAATTCTATGTACAGGCGCAATATTAAAAAAAAACAAGTACAGCAATAAACAAACACGAATCAGATATTCTTTATAATTTTGAAAGAAATACATAATGAGCTGTGTGTTACGAGAACCGTAGAAATGTGTGTGTGTGTGTGTGTGTGTGCACGCGTGCGTGCGTGCGCGTGCGTGCGTGTGCGTGCGTGCGCGCACGCGTTTATACATGCACAGGTTTCTTTGTACGTGGATATATATGTGTATGCATTTTTATCGTTACAAATCACAAAAAGAATTATGATATATATTCACCATAATGATAGTTGTAAACAGGAAATATTCAATACTAAAGCCAACCGCTGTGACATGTGTACCAAACACAACACCTTACCGGATGTAATGACCAGCGGCAGGTGACATTCTTGCACGCACGAGAGCGGAGCTGCTGATGTTGACACAGCCAGGTAGTGTGTCGCTCTACACTGTACACAGCCAGGTAGTGTGTCGCTCTACACTGTACACAGCCAGGTAGTGTGTCGCTCTACACTACACAGCCAGGTAGTGTGTCGCTCTACACTACACAGCCAGGTAGTGTGTCGCTCTACACTACACAGCCAGGTAGTGTGTCGCTCTACACTACACAGCCAGGTAGTGTGTCGCTCTACACTACACAGGCAGGTAGTGTGTCGCTCTACACTACACAGCCAGGTAGTGTGTCGCTCTACACTACACAGCCAGGTAGTGTGTCGCTCTACACTACACAGCCAGGTAGTGTGTCGCTCTACACTACACAGCCAGGTAGTGTGTCGCTCTACACTA
>NW_024726938.1:0-17369 GCF_018991925.1 Homarus americanus
TGACAACTGTAGGTGAATAATAGTCCCAACATACAAATACAATGGTTTATTAAAAGCATAAAATGGTTTATTAAAAGGGTAAAATGGTTTATTAAAAGGGTAAAATGGTTTATTGACAATAAACAATGGTTATTAAAATGACGTTAGATTTCTTGAACAATTATAGGAACTCAACTACAGGGTCAACTCCCTGGTTTAACATATTTTGTACTGTGGCAATGACGCCAGTTACCACATGTGACTGTTCAAACAGTACCAGACATGATACTCAACAGTACCAGACATAATACTCAAGCAATAATACTCAAACAATAATACTCAAACCGCACCAACCATGGCAGTTTTCTCCCGCCATGAGGTACCTTGGAACACACTCCGACAATTCCGGTGGACGCCTACAGGTGTCCTCGGAGGAATAACACAACCACCAAGTACACCTACTGAGTCATTGACTCATCCAATAATGATGGGGGCTGGCAGTTGTTACTTGTTGGCTTTGGCCTGATGTTCTTAGGTCACCACGTGGGCAGTGAAGGCATCAGGTGAGCTGACTAGGCTCGGAGCCCTAGGAGGTCGGTGATTTCCTAATGCCCGGGATTCACGGAGGTACCCGTGCGTACTGGCAAATCATCCATCTCCCAAACGAGTGTAGGGTGTCCCCAAGCTAAAGACACGCGGCTTAGACTCCTATAGGAACCTGTGGGTGGAGGACTTCGGGGCTGATTAACGGTTGAAATGAACAGCAACGTTTCAAAAGGATGTTAAGGGCATAAAAATACTTCACTTAAAGCACATCAGTTACATTACTGTATCACTTGCATATTCAAATTATTAACTAGGTCAAACTCACTTAAAATGCGAGTTATAACGCGAAGAAGTGGACAGACATACCTGTGGGTGGAGCAGTTTGGGCCTGACTATCGGTTTGAAACTTGAAAGCGCCAGCCTCACTCCCCACACAAGCTAAGTTCGAGTGCGACTTCACCCAACTATTTCAATGCACTACGCTACTGTATACTCTGACGTTTGAAACTGAGACTACGAACTCAGTTTCATTCCCTAATATTCTCTTTACAAACTATGCTCTGACTGAGTTATCTAAGGCAAGAATTAAATTGATTTCAAAAGATCTGGAAGGCAATCCCGGTGGGCGGAGCCTAAGGCAAGTAGCGTCCCACTACCTCTACAAAGAAGCTGGTCTGATGGTTCCCTTCAGGTTAATTAACTAATTCCATAACGAACATCCTTACAACAATTTCACTATGAGTATCAGGGTCTCTGATATTCATAGGTGAAGAAGAAATTACAAGTCTCGGTCACAAATACGGCATCTCTATGACGACGTCAATGATACAAAGAAAAGGGAGGATGTTTCCACTGGGAGACTCAGAAGGTTTACAGGTTTTGTGGACGAGGAGCATAATATGAATTATTAGGTTTTAACAGGCTAACCATCATTACATCAGAACAAAGCTCCCCCCTTCCCCAAGATTCATATTATGCGGGAACGTTCAGAAAACATGTATAGTAGTTACATACACACTAAATGATTAATACAAAATATACTTTACCATACACAAATAATTCACATACATTATACCAAAAAATTAGAAAAGAATTCCCTACCTGTGGTCTGAATTTGGTCATTTAGAAATGGTAATCTGTTAACATACAAATAGAATGTGACACACCTTCATAAAAATATTGGGATACAAGAAATCTGGGCATCAACTGCCATCACATGACGACGAGACGCCGACTTCATGAAGCCGGGATCGACTGCCATATTCCAGCTCACAAAGGGTGGCTAACACCTACTCACCAGGAGTGTTGACTCGGCTTTGTATTGGAACACCTTCCACATAGAGAAGAATACTGGAGAACCATTATATTTACCGATGAAACGGTGTTCAGGTCAGTGGGAGCCGAAGCAAGGCAGTGCTGGCGGCCCCCCAACACACGCTACCATGAAAAACACATTCAACATCGCGCAGTGAGTGGTAGGGTGTCAGTGTCATTCTGGGGTTGGATATGGGCACATGGGCAAGATGAACTGGTCAAGTGCTAATTCCTACAGTCCGGGCTATGGCAGTTCCAGCCCCCCACACTATCAGGCTGGTTCATGACAACAGTCCCATTCATACCAGCAACAGAGTGAGGGACTACATCCAGGGTCACTCTGAAATTGAGGTCATGGACTGGCCAACACTAGGATGTGATATTAATCCGATTGAACATATTTGGGCCATGATGAAATGTGATTCGGTTATTGGGGAGCAGCAAACCTGTGCAGCAATAGAGGCCAAAGCTTACGACATGTGGGAGAGTATACGTCGACGACCAGGGGTGTGCCTGAAGCTGGTCGACTCCATCCCTAATCGCCTTGATGAAATCCTGAATGCAATGGGTGGCTGGACCAAATACTAAGATGCGTGTATTGTTTGGATTTTAGTATTGTTTGTAAATACAATTAATATATATTAACTCACCTACAGTGTTATCTTAAATCCATGTCCTTAATGATGTCTTAAACTATATCGCATGAAAATTCATAACAAAGTAACTTAACAGCCACAAATTATGTATTGTGTGGTATACAATGATCTGTATGCCACGTCGTGGAATGTGTTGTCTTATAACACAATATAATTATATAGTTACAATTGCTACCATCATTGAAATGCTCATGATGTTAAGCACACAATATTAATGGTAACTGAGCACACTCCAAAATATATGAAGCTTGCATATTGTGGTGGGTGCTTAAGCACTGGAACTTGGAAGAAGTGGAACAGTCACCTAGATTAAGTCTGAATACTATTTTACAATACTGATAACTTTTTCACTCCACTCTTTTTAACATAAGTATATAATTATATAATATTGCATATTATCACAAATATTTATTAAGCAAAGGATGGGTGGAATATAAATAAATATTACCATAATCTCTTTGTCGGAATAACAAGAAAATTGTGACGTGGTCGCTGAGTAAAACTAGCTGACCAAGGCCCTTCACCCTGATCCTTACATATTTCACTTTTATCCTTACTATATTCCATTCTTTAAAGTATCATTGTGACCTAAGTGGCAATAAGCACCCAGGGCACTGCACCTGTTCCATGAATTCGTAACCATAAAGAAACAACTATAAGACAAAACGTAGTTAAAAAGGCAGCTTGAAATTATGGTAGTATAAATAATAAATAAACCTGCCTCTCATCTAGCCCCACCTCCTGTATTCCCCCCCCCCCACACACAGACTACAGTGGGCGACATCTGTTGGCTGACCATAGCATTTCTCCCAGCTGTTTCGAAACTTCAGACTCAAGGCTATTCAAACACTCACTGTGGCTGGGTAGTGGACACTACTTTTGTGCACGATAGTACAACACTTTCCCATATACCGTATCACCATAAGGTCCTCATACATAATACAGTTCTCTGAAAGTATACCGGCATTAGATCTGGCAAAGCATATAGTGTACCACCAATAATGAACCACTCTGCATTAAAAGAAATCTGGGGTTAACACCTGATAAAAATACACATTACGATTATAACATATACATAGCAGATTACTATAGGGTACTGTAAAACACCCCGAGATATTAAGTAATGGAATATATATAATACCTAACACATAAACTAAAGAATATTACAACTTCAAAGTTAGCATCCAGTTAACCTTTGCATATAGTGCAAGACTTCCGTTAGCAACTCAGAAGTGAAGTACTGGGCACTCCCATGATGAAAACATTTCACAAAACTCTAGTTGGAGAACGGAAAATTTTTAGGGGGGAGGTTGTTACACCTCAAAATTCTTCCTGTATCATTTACTTTAAATTGTTACATCACTTTCTCCGCAGAGCCACACAAAAAATATTTGTACATTCCTTAACACTGCTTCTACCCCCCCAAAAAAAAATTATTACATACTGAAAATTATGTCCCTGATTAATTAGTACAAAATTACATACCATGCACAATGTGCTGTACCTTGGGAAAAATGCGGAACAAAACTATTAGCAATCTGAAATACTCATTAGTTACAGTGGAATGGTTATTAGGTACCTGAACAGAGAAATGGTTATTACAAATCACAGTTTAAAAAACCCACAGTATCACATTCATTCCTCCCAACTCGATACCGTCTGAAATTATATCCCACCGCTGCCACCATTTATCACCGTGTAAACCTTCGACCTTTATTTTTATTATTTTAAATCTTTAATTTTCTCTAATAGGTTTTTTTTAATAGTTACTTCATTTCAACTTACTTCAACCCCTGACCTGTGGTAACGTGGCTCGAGGTTTAAGACACATGCGTATATGTAATTATGGTATCAAGCAATAGGAAGGAATAAAGGTGACAACTGTAGGCGAATAATAGTCCCAACATACAAATACAATGGTTTATTAAAAGCATAAAATGGTTTATTAAAAGAATAAAATGGTTTAATGAAAATAAAAAAATGGTTATTAAAATGACGTTAGATTTCTTGAACAATTATAGGAACTCAAATACAGGGTAAACTCCCTGGTTTAACATATTTTGTACTGTGGCACTTAGGCCCACGATTGGGTGTACATATACAATAACACACATAACCTCTCTCTCAGCACCTTAAAGCACCATTAATACCCGTGGCAATGACGCCAGTTACCACATGTGACTGTTCAAACAGTACCAGACATGATACTCAACACTACCAGACATAATACTCAAGCAATAATACTCAAACAATAATACTCAAACCGCACCAACCATGGCAGTTTTCTCCCACCACGAGGTACCTTGGAACACACTCCGACAATTCCGGTGGACGCCTACAGGTGTCCTCAGAGGAATAACACAACCACCAAGTAGCCCTACTAAGTCATGGACTCATCCAATAATGATGGGGGCTGGCAGTTGTTACTTGTTGGCTTTGGCCTGATGTTCTTAGGTCACCACGTGGACAGTCAACGCATCAGGTGAGCTGACAAGGCTCGGGGCCCTAGGAGGTCGGTGATTTCCTAACGCCCGGGATTGACGGAGGTACCCTTGCTTACTGGCCTTCATCCATCTCCCAAACGAGTGTAGGGGGTCCCCAAGCTAAAGACACGCGGCTTGGACTCCTATAGGAACCTGTGGGTGGAGGACTTCGGGGCTGATTAACGGTTGAAATGAACAGCAACGTTTCAAAAGGATGTTAAGGGCGTAAAAATACTTCACTTAAAGCACATCAGTTACGTTACTGTATCACTTGCATATTCAAACTATTAACTAGGTCAAAATCACTTAAAATGGCGAGTTATAACAGGAGAAGTGGACAGACATACCTGTGGGTGGAGGAGTTCGGGGCTGACTAGCGGTTTGAAAGCGCCCGCCTCACTCCCCACACACGCTAAGTTTGAGTGCCACTTCACCCAACTATTTCAATGCACTACGTTACTGTATGCTCTGACGTTTGAAACTACGAACTCAGTTTCATTCCCTAATATTCTCTTTACAAACTATGCTCTGACTGAGTTATCGAAGGCAAGAAATAAATTGATTTTTTTTTTTTAAAGATCTGGATGGCAATCCTGGTGGGCGGAACCTAAGCCAAGTAGCGTCCCACTACCTCTACAAAGAAGCTGGTCTGATGGTTCCCTTCAGGTTAATTAACTAATTTCATAAAGAACATCCTTCCAACAATTTCACTATGAGTATCAGAGTCTCTGATATTCATAGCTGAACAAGAGCATACAAGTCTCGGTCACAAATACGGCATCTCTATGACGACGTCAATGATACAGAGAAAACGGAGGATGTTTCCACTGGGAGACTCAGAAGGTTTACGGGTTTTGTGGACAAGGAGCGTAATATGAATTATTAGGTTTTAACAGTCTAGCCATCATTACGATCATGACAATAATGGTCCTCCATTCCAATCATTAGAGTTTAAAACCTTTATGAGACTCAACGGTTTAAAGCATGTACTGACCCCACCCTATCAGCCTGCCTCTAATGGTGCAGCTGAGAGATCAGTTAGAATTGTAAAGGAAGCACTTTCCAAGCAGGTATTTCAAGGAACTGTAGGAAAGTCAATGAAACATAGACTAGCAAATGTCTTACTCAGATACAGAACCACATCACATAGTGTGACAGGATGTACTCCTGCAGAGTTAATGATGAAGAGACAGTTGAGAACAAGATTAAGTTTAGTTAAGCCGAGTCTGTTTGAAGTTGTAGAGAGGAAACAAGCTCAAAGAAAAATGTATCATGATAAGAGTTCCAGTGTAAGAGTGTTCAAGGTAAATGATAGGGTGAGAGTTAGGAACATGGCTAAAGGTTATGGTACTGTACATGTACAGTGGATAACTGGTGTCATTGACAAGGTATGTGGATCTAGGACATATTTAGTGAAATGTGGTAACTCTTTGAGATATGTTCATGTGGATCACATCATTCAGGCACATGATGAATGTAACAACAACAATAAATGCCCTGAGTAAGAGTCAGCATGTGGCTTCTCATTCTCCCATTAAATCATATAAGATATCAAATATACTATAGCACTATCCGAATGTCTGTCTGTCTATCTGTTTGTCTGTCTGTGCAGCCGAAACGGCACAAACTTGGTGGAAAAATCGAAAAAAAATCATAGAGTGGAACAAACCTGGTCCCATGTCGATGGTTTCTTTAGGAAGGCATTAGTTAACAATTATATTTGCGATGGAAAACAATGTAAGTCTACGGACTTGGCGCACCCTCATTCGCTGTACGCTGTCAGCCCACGATTGCAGTTATCCCCTCCTCCTCCCCCCACTTTTTTTCTTAGCCTACTTTTTTTTTAATGTTGTTTGGATTAGTTAAGGACGGAAGATGAGTAAATAGAAGAATAAAGAAGGGAAAACAGAAAATAGTTAGAGATAACAGGTGGGGGGCAGCTGAGTTTCATCATGCGTCTAGATGCGCAGTTTCAACGTTACCAGACGACCTTACAGCTACAGTGTATACTTATTCCTGTGGCTGACTGTACATGGAAAAAAGATATTAACAGGAATGCATGGAGAAGTTGACTGCAATAGACACAGGGGGAATATAGACAGTGAAACAGACAGGAGGTTGACAAAAATAGACAGATTCATACATGCACAAATAGACAATATGGCAACTACCATGACAGACAGACAGCTGACTGACTGGTACACATTAGACAACCAGGCAGACACACGCCAACAACTGATGACAGACAGATTTAACGACACAAAGAGTACAGACGGGCTTACATTCAAACACCACGCAGACGAACAGACAGTTGGGATGGCAATAGACAGGACGGATAGACTTGAGACAGATTAGAAGGCATTTATAAAGAAGAATAACACCAAATTGACCATAGCTGCGTCAGTGAGGGTCGCTGGTGTAGTGGACGTCTCCCCTACAAACTGAGTAGCTGCATCCCACCTGCGACGCTTTCCTTAGCAACCAAGCGAGCGGCTACACCAGATGGTACGGTAACCTAGCAACGGAACCAAAAGCCCGGCGACTTCCTCGGGTTTTCCCAACATGACTCATAGAGGACTCGCGGCTGCTGGGTATATAAGCTCTGTCTCTCCATTGAGATTCATTCCGGCCTCACTTCTACAACACGCAACACCTCCTCCTCCGCCGCTGTCTGGTGGCCCTCGTTTCTCCTCGCCTGCCTGGCGGTCCACGCTCCCGTCAGCGAGCATGGAGACCTACCAGCTGTCCTTCTCTGAACTTCCTCACCAACCAGCTTTCTCATTCTGCCCATCTTCCTGAACAAGCAACACCTCCTCCAGCAAGCTCCACGCTGTCAGCATTCATTCAACCAGGAGGCCAGCAACAGGCAACATCTTCTCTAACGAAGCTCCTGCACATCTACCTGATTCAACACACTACTCACCGAACGTCTCTACTGAGCAGCTCCTCACCACACGGCACCTCCGGCACCAGACTGTCTATCATATAACTTATATTATACAAGAAAACCACATTAGAGTTTCCATCCATCCTGAGTGCTAGACAACATTATACCACAAAACCCTACACTGGTCTTACATCCACAAGCGTAAATAATAAGAAGCATTGAAAACTAATACCCTCGCGCGGTAAAAACATCGATGGTCGGTCAGTCATGTGAGATAGGCCTAAAACTGACTAATGTAGATGATGACTATGATGACTTAACACAGGTGATGACTTAAGCAGATGGTGACTAATATAACCAGAATCAAGGTCACTTCTCTTCACAATATAATTTATCTCGGAATAATCATCGGTGAGTCATAATAAAAAAAAATTATGATTTTAACCTCTCCTTATGGCAAATATTTATTTAATATAATTATTCTATCGTTTATTCTATTCCTTCTTATAGTATATTGAATACTGTAAGTATCACGACCATGATTATAACAACCAAGACCATGATTATAACAACCACGACCATGATTATAACAACCACGACCTTGATCATAGCAACCACGACCATGATTATAACACCCACGACCATGATTATAACAACTAAGACCATGATCATAACCACGACCATGATTATAACAACCACGTCTATGATTATAACAACCACGTCTATGATTATAACAACCACGACCATGATTATAACAACCACGACCATGATTATAACAACCACGACTATGATTATCACAACCTCGACCATGATTATAACAACCACGTCTATGATTATAACAACCACGACCATGATTATAACAACCACGACCATGATTATAACAACCACGACTATGATTATAACAACCACGACTAAGATTATAACAACCACGACTATGAGATTATAACAACCACTAATTCATGATTATGCTAAACTTCACCTAATTATAAATTATAACAACTACGATTCATGATTAAAACAACTCATGACCATGATTATAAATAACAAGGACTATGATTATAACAACTCGTCTATGATTATAACAACCACGACCATGATTATAACAACCACGTCTATGATTATAACAAACCACGACCATGATTATAACAACTACCAATTATTATTTATAACAAACTAATGCCTATGATTATAACAACCACGACCATGATTATAACAACCACGACCATGATTATAACCACAACCATGATTTTAACAACCACGACCATGATTATAACAACCACAACCTTGATTATAACAACCACGACCATAATTTTAACAGCCACTACTATGATTATAACAAGCACGACTATGATTATAACACCCACGACCATGAATGTAACAACCACGACCTTGATTATAACAACCACGACCATGATTTTAACAACCACGACTATGATTATAACAACCACGACTATGATTATAACACCAACGACCATGATTATAACAATTTAGACCATGATCATAACCACGACCATGATTATAACAACCACGACTATGATTATAACAACCACGACCATGATTATAACAACCACGACCATGATTATAACAACCACGACTATGATTATAACAACTGGCATTCATGATTATAACATCCCCTTCGACCATGATTATAACAATACGACCTCGATTATAACAACCACGCCCATGATTATAAACTTCCACTTAATTACGATTATAACAACCACGACTATGGTCATAACCACGACCATGATTATAACAACCACGACTATGATTATAACAACCACGCCCATGATTATAACAACCACGACCATGATTATAACCACAACCTTGATTTTAACAACCACGACCATGATTATAACAACCACGACCATGATTATAACCACAACCTTGATTATAACAACCACGATCATGATTATAAGAACCACGACCATGATTATAACAACAACGACCATGATTATATCAACCACGACTATGATTATAACAACCACGACCATGGTTATAACAACCACGACTATGATTATAACAAACACGACTATGATTATAACAACCACGACCATGATTATAACAACCACGACTATGATTATAACAACCACGACCATGATTATATCAACCACGACTATGATTATAACAACCACAACTATGATTATAACAACCACGACTAAGATTTTAACAACCACGACCTTGATTATAACAACCACGACCATGATTTTAACAACCACGACTATGATTATAACAACCACAACCATGATTATAACAACCACGACCATGATTATAACAACCACGACTTTGATTATAACACCCACGACCATGATTATAACAACTAAGACCATGATCATAACCAAGACCATGATTATAACAACCACGTCTATGATTATAACAACCACGACCATGATTATAACAACCACGACCATGATTATAACAACCACGACTATGATTATAACAACCACGACTATGATTATAACAACCACGACTATGATTATAACAACCACGACCATGATTATAACAACCACGACCATAATTATAACAACTACGACCATGATTAAAACAACCATGACCATGATTATAACAACAAGGACTATGATTATAACAACCTCGACCATGATTATAACAACCACGTCTATGATTATAACAACCACGACTATGATTATAACAACCACGACTATGATTATAACAACCACGACCATGATTATAACAACCAACCACGACTATGATTATAACAACCACGACCATGATTATAACAACCACGACCATGATTATAACCACAACCATGATTTTAACAACCACGACCATGATTATAACAACCACAACCTTGATTATAACCACAACCATGATTATAACAACCACGACCATAATTATAACAACTACGACCATGATTAAAACAACCATGACCATGATTATAACAACAAGGACTATGATTATAACAACCTCGACCATGATTATAACAACCACATCTATGATTATAACAACCACGACTATGATTATAACAACCACGACTATGATTATAACAACCACGACCATGATTATAACAACCACGTCTATGATTATAACAACCACGACCATGATTATAACAACCACGACCATGATTATAACAACCACGTCTATGATTATAACAACCACGACCATGATTATAACAACCACGACCATGATTATAACCACAACCTTGATTTTAACAACCACGACTATGATTATAACAACCACGACCATGATTATAACAACCACGACCATGATTATAACCACAACCATGATTTTAACAACCACGACCATGATTATAACAACCACAACCTTGATTATAACAACCACGACCATGATTTTAACAACCACTACTATGATTATAACAAGCACGACTATGATTATAACACCCACGATCATGATTGTAACAACCACGACCTTGATTATAACAACCACGACCATGATTTTAACAACCACGACTATGATTATAACAACCACGACTATGATTATAACACCCACGACCATGATTATAACAATTTAGACCATGATCATAACCACGACCATGATTATAACAACCACGACTATGATTATAACAACCACGACCATGATTATAACAACCACGACCATGATTATAACAACCACGACTATGATTATAACAACCAGACCATGATTATAACATCCACGACCATGATTATAACAACTAAGGCCATGATCATAACCACGACCATGAATTTAACAACCACGACTATGATTATAACAACCACGACTATGATTATAACAACCAGACCATGATTATAATAACCATGATCATGATTATAACAACCACGACCATGATTATAACAACTAAGGCCATGATCATAACCACGACCATGATTATAACAACCACGACCATGATTATATCAACCACGACTATGATTATAACAACCACGACCATGGTTATAACAACCACGACTATGATTATAACAAACACGACTATGATTATAACAACCACGACCATGATTATAACAACCACGACTATGATTATAACAACCACGACCATGATTATATCAACCACGACTATGATTATAACAACCACGACTATGATTATAACAACCACGACCATGATTATAACAACCACGACTATGATTATAACAACCACGACTATGATTATAACAACCACGACTATGTATAACAACCACGACCACATTATATCAACCAATGACTATGATTATAATAACTACTTAATTATGGTTATAATTAAATCCACGACTATGTTTATAAATAAAGACGCACTATGATTATAACAACCACGACTATGATTATAACAAATTCGACCATAATTATAACTACTACGACCATGATCATAACAACCACGACTATGATTATAACAACCACGACTAAGATTATAACAACCACGACCGCGATTATAACAACAACGACTATGATTATAACAACCACGACCATGATTATAACAACCACGAAGGTGATTTTAGCAACCACGACCATGATTATAACAACCACGACTAAGATTATAACAACCACGACTCTGATTATAACAACCACGACCACGATTATAACAACAACGACCATGATTATAACAACCACGACTATGATTATAACACCCACGACTATGATTATAATAACCACGACTATGATTATAACATCTACGACTATGATGATAACAACGGCCATGATAATAACAAACACGACCATGATTATAACAACCACGACCATGATTATAATAACCATGATCATGATTCTAACAGCCACTTAATTATGATTATAACAGCCACGACCATGATTATAACAACCACGACCATGATTATGACAACTAAGACCATGATCATAACCACGACCATGATTATAACAACCACGACTATGATTATAACAACCACGACTATGATTATAACACCCACGACCATTATTATAACACCTAAGACCATGATCATAACCACGACCATGATTATAACAACCACGATATGATTATAACAACCACGCCCATGATTATAACAACTAAGACCATGATCTTAACCACGACCATGATTATAACAACCACGACTGTGATTATAACAACCACGCCCATGATTATAACTACCACGACCATGATTATAACAACCACGACTATGATCATAACCACGACCATGATTATAACAACCACGACTATGATTATAACAACCACGCCCATGATTATAACAACCACGACCATGATTAAAACCACAACCTTGATTTTAACAACCACGACCATGATTATAACAACCACGACCATGATTATAACCACAACCTTGATTATAACAACCACGATCATGATTATAAGAACCACGACCATGATTATAACAACCACGACCATGATTATAACAACCACAACCTTGATTATAACAACCACTACCATGATTTTAACAACCACGACTATGATTATAACAAGCACGTCTATGATTATAACACCCACGACCATGATTGTAACAACCACGACCTTGATTATAACAACCACGACCATGATTTTAACAACCACGACTATGATTATAACAACCACGACTATGATTATAACACCCACGACCATGATTATAACAACTAAGACCATGATCATAACCACGACCATGATTATAACAACCACGACTATGATTATAACAACCACGCATTCGGCGATTATAACAACTAATTTACCATGATTATAACAACCTCGACTATGATTAATATAACAACCAGACCATGATTATATTATCCACGACTATGATTATATCAACCACGACTATGATTATAAATAAACTAATGACCATGATTATAAATAACCACGACTATGATTATAACAACCAGACCATGATTATAACATCCACGACCATGATTATAACAACTAAGGCCATGATCATAACCACGACCATGATTTTAACAACCACGACTATGATTATAACAACCACGACTATGATTATAACAATCAGACCATGATTATAATAACCACGACCATGATTTTAACAACCACAACTAGAATTATAACAACCACGACAATGATCATAACCACGACCATGATTATAACAACCACGACCATGATTATAACAACTAAGGCCATGATCATAACCGCGACCATGATTATAACAACCACGACCATGGTTATAACAACCACGACTATGATTATAACAAACACGACTATGATTATAACAACCACGACCATGATTATAACAACCACGACTATGATTATAACAACCACGACCATGATTATATCAACCACGTCTATGATTATAACAACCACGACTATGATTATAACAACCACGACCATGATTATAACAACCACGACTATGATTATAACAACCACGACTATGATTATAACAACCACGACTGTGATTATAACAACCACGACCATGATTATATCAACCACGACTATGATTATAACAACAACGACAATGGTTATAACAACCACGACTATGATTATAACAAACACGACTATGATTATAACAACCACGACCATGATTATAACAACCACGACTATGATTATAACAACCACGACCATGATTATAACAACCACGACCATGGTTATAACAACCACGACTATGATTATAACAACCACGACCATGGTTATAACAACCACGACTATGATTATAACAACCACGACCATGATTATAACAACCACGACTATGATTATAACAACCACGACTATGATTATACCATGATTATAACAACCACCACGACCATGATTATAACAACCACGGCTATGATTATAACAACCACGACCATGATTATAATAACCACGACTATGATTATAACAACCACGACCATGATTTTCACAACCACGACTATGATTATAACAACCACGACTATGATTATAACAACCACGACTATGATTATAACAACCACGACCATGATTATAACAACCACGACCATGATTATAACAAACACGACCATGATTATAGCAACCACGACCATGATTATAACAACGTTACCAGAGCATTTTCGGACCTTACGAGGCTACAGTGTACTGTATACTTATTCCTGTGGCTGACTGTAAGTTCGTGTACAGTATATGGAAAAGGCACAGAGATAAAAAGATAATAACAGGAATGCATGGAGAAGATAGAAAGGGAGAAGAGAAGGAGAAGAATCATTATTATCCTTAAGATGCGAGCGAGGAAAGGAGATGGGAGAGCAGGATAGTCAGAGGTGGAGGTATGAATGGAGGGATGTGTTTTATAAAGTTCCCAGAATACCATATTAAAATCACCTATTTAATATGGAAGAATAGGTGCTAAATATGATGAGGAGTGTAATGGAGAGAGTTATATATAAATAAAGATAGAGTTAGTACGGATAAAAATTTAGAGAGAGAGAGAAGCAGACAAACTAAAGACATAATACAGACAGATTCAATGACACACAGAAAGTCAGACAGATAGACATACTTATGAAAGACAAAGATAAAAGACACATACATATAGACAGACAGACAGACATGACTACACAGGGTGAAACTAGACAGTGAAACAGACAGGACGTTGACAAAAATAGACAGATTCATACATGCACAAATAGACAATATGGCAACTAACATGACAGACAGAAGGCTGACTGACTGGTTCACATTAGAGAAACAGGCAGACACACGGATAAGACACACAGATTTGACGACACAAAGAGTACAGACGGGCTTACATTCAAACACCAAACAGACGAACAGACAGTTGGGATGGCAATAGACAGGACGGATAGACTTGAGACAGATTAGAAGGCATTTATAAAGAAGAATAACACCAAATTGACCACAGCTGCGTCAGTGAGGGTAGCTGGTCTTACATCCACCATCGTAAATAATAAGACGCATTGCAAACTAACACCCTTGCGCAGAAAGAACATCGATGGTCGGTCAGTCATGTGAGATGGGCCTAAAACTGACTAACGTAGGTGATGACTATGATGACTTAACACAGGTGATGACTTAAGCAGTTGGGGACTAATCTAACCAGAATCATGGTCACTTCTCTTCATAATATAATTTATCTCGGAATGATCATCGGTGATTCATAATATATATATATATATATATATATATATATATATATATATATATATATATATATATATATATATATATATATATATATATATATATATATATATATATATATATATATATATATATACATTTTTTTATGATTTTAAACACTCTCCTTACTGGCAGAATATTTCTTCAACAAATTATTCTCACATTTATTCTATTCCTTCCTATAGTATACTAAGATACTTACAGTACCTAATATTCACGGCCATGATTATAACAACAAGGACCATGATCATAACAACCTGACCATGATTATGTACGACGCAGTTATATACCTACGACTATGATTATAACAACCACGACCATGATTATAACAACCACGACCATGATTATAACACCTACGACTATGATCATAACAACCACGACCATGATTATAACAACCACGCCCATGATTATAAGACCTACGACTATGATCATAACAACCACGACCATGATTATAACAACCACGCCCATGATTATAACACCTACGACTATGATCATAACAACCACGACCATGATTATAACAACTAAGACCATGATCATAACCAAGACCATGATTATAACAACCACGTCTATGATTATAACAACCACGACCATGATTATAACAACCACGACCATGATTATAACAACCACGACTATGATTATAAAAACCACGACTATGATTATAACAACCACGACTATGATTATAACAACCACGACCATGATTATAACAACCACGACAATAATTTTAACAACCACGACTATGATTATAACAACCACTACCATGATTATAACAACTACGACCAGGATTAAAACAACCATGACCATGATTATAACAACAACGACTATGATTATAACAACCTCGACCATGATTATAACAACCACGTCTATGATTATAACAACCACGACTATGATTATAACAACCACGACTATGATTATAACAAACACGACCATGATTATAACAACCACGTCTATGATTATAACAACCACGACCATGATTATAACAACCACGACCATGATTATAACAACCACGTCTATGATTATAACAACCACGACCATGATTATAACAACCACGACCATGATTATAACAACCACGACAATGATTTTAACAACGACGACTATGAATATAACAACCACGACTATGATTATAACAACCACGACTATGATTATAACAACCACGACCATGATTATAATAACCATGATCATGATTCTAACAACCACGACCATGATTATAACAACCACGACCATGATTATAACACCTACGACTATGATCATAACAACCACGACCATGATTATAACAACCACGCCCATGATTATATGACCTACGACTATGATCATAACAACCACGACCATGATTATAACAACCACGCCCATGATTATAACACCTACGACTATGATCATAACAACCACGACCATGATTATAACAACTAAGACCATGATCATAACCAAGACCATGATTATAACAACCACGTCTATGATTATAAATAACCACGACCATGATTATAACAACCACGACCATGATTATAACAACCACGACTATGATTATAAAAACCACGACTATGATTATAACAACCACG
>NW_024726939.1:0-14147 GCF_018991925.1 Homarus americanus
GTACAGTACAATACTTGTGAGGAACACACATACAGCATTAAGTGGAGACTCCTTCTACAGTACAGTACAGTACTTGTGAGGAACACACATACAGCATTAAGTGGAGACTCCTACAGTATAGTACAGCACTTGTGAGGAACACACATACAGCATTAAGAGGAGACTCCTTCTACAGTACAGTACAGTACAGTACCGTACTTGTGAAGAACACACATACAGAATTAAGTGGAGACTCCTACAGTAAAGTACAGTACCATACAGTACTTGTGAGGAACACACATACAGCATTAAGTGGAGACTCCTTCTACAGTACAGTACAGCACTTGTGAGGAACACACATACAGCATTAAGAGGAGACTCCTTCTACAGTACAGTTCAGTACAGTACAGTACTTGTGAAGAACACACATACAGAATTAAGTGGAGACTCCTACAGTAAAGTACAGTACCGTACAGTACTTGTGAGGAACACACATACAGCATTAAGTGGAGACTCCTTCAACAGTACAGTACAGTGCTTGTGAGGAACACACATACAGCATTAAGTGGAGACTCCTTCTACAGTACAGTACAGTACTTTTGATGAACACACATACAGCATTAAGTGGATACTCCTTCTACAGTACAGTACAATACAGTACAGTACAGTACAGTACTTGTGAGGAACACACATACAGCCTTAAGTGGAGACTCCTTCAACAGTACAGTACAGTACTTGTGAGGAACACACATACAGCATTAAGTGGAGACTCCTTCTACAGTACAGTACAGTACAGTACAGTACTTTTGAGGAACACACATACAGCATTAAGTGGAGACTCCTTCTACAGTATAGTACAGTACTTGTGAGGAACACACATACAGCATTAAGTGGAGACTCCTTCTACAGTACAGTACAGTACTTGTGAGGAACACACATACAGCATTAAGTGGATACTCCTTCTACAGTACAGTACAGTACAGGACAGTACAGTACAGTACAGTACAGTACTTGTGAGGAACACACATACAGCCTTAAGTGGAGACTCCATCAACAGTACAGTACAGTACCTGTGAGGAACACACATACAGCATTAAGTGGAGACTCAATCTACTTTTACTTTTTTTACTTTTATCCTCTTCGCCACTGATCGGCTTGTTAGCCGCTTGGGCGATCGGTCACGACTCTTTTCCTTTATATTCTTCACCAAAAGGTCGGCTCGCTAGCCGCCCGGGCGATCGGTCACGTCTCTGTCACGCACTGTTGGCAAATACTGGGCATGCACCGGCTCCTGAATGTACCTGAACCCGCTCCAGTGTTGGTCAAGTCTTCTCTTGAAAGAGCTCACACTCGGTGCCGTCACAACACTTTCTGGTAGATTGTTCCAAGAGTTTACAACCCTCACTCCGAAAAAGTTTGCCCTCACGGTTTTCCGGACTTGCGGCTTCTTCAATCTTGAGCTGTGACCCCTTGTGGGGCGAGCGTCCGCCAGCTCCAAGTAAGGACACTCAACTGAGTAGTGCCCCCTGAGATGCTTATAAACCTCAACTAGGTCCCCCCTTGCCCGTCTGTAGTATAAGCTAGGCAAGTTCAGGCGCTCCAATCTCGCAGGGTAGCTGAGATGCCGAAGTGCAGGCACCAGCTTGGTGGCCCTCCTTTGAACATTTTCAACCAACTGACAGTCCCTAGCATATCTCGGGGACCAGATGGGGTGACAGTACTCCAGATGGGGAAGCACTTCACTCCTGAAGATCGTCACGAGGGACGGACCGTCTAGATATCTGAACGACCTTCTTATAAGACCCAATAATTTATTTGCCTGATTTACCTTCTTCTCACAATGGCCCGAGAACTTCAGCTCATTGTCAACATACACACCTAGGTCCTTCTCACACACAGTCTCAACTAGTACATTTTCTTCATCCCGTTGGGACATATGGTACGCCTCCTTACCGTTGGTACGCCCCAGGTGCATCCTCTTACACTTCGTGACATTGAATCTCAGCAGCCATTCCTTCGACCATTCCTGGAGCCCACAGAGGTCCTTCTGCAGCTCTTCACAGTCCGCTTGGTTCTTAATTTCCCGAAATAACTTGGCGTCATCGGCAAACATTTGTATGGAGGAGTGTACAACGTCAGGCATATCATTTATGAAACAAACAAACAACAGCGGGCCCAATACACTACCCTGCGGTACCCCACTTGTTACAGGTACAGATGACGATTTCGTGCCATTAATCACCACACATTGCTTGCGGTCATGTAGAAAGTCTTCTATCCACGCTAGGACATTTCCCCGAATTCCGTACCCTTCCAGTTTGATTTTCAGCCTTTCGTGGGGTACACTGTCGAAAGCCTTGGCAAAATCTAGGTAAATATTGTCGATATTACCACCCCGTTCTAGAATATGGGTCCAAATATCCAATACCTTGAGCAATTGTGTCAAGCAAGAGCGCCCCGGCATAAAACCGTGTTGGCAATCTTTTACAAGGTTGTTTCGTAGTAGATGTTCCATCGCTGCATCTCTGATAATACTCTCAAGTACTTTACATATTATGCTGGTCAGGCTCACCGGTCTATAGTTGTTCGTGGAGTGCCTATCGCCCTTCTTGAAGATAGGACTCACATAAGCCACTTTCCATTCACTGGGGACCATTTGTTCATCCAGGCATTTACAAAACAGAATCTTCAGGGGCTCTGCAAGCTCGTTGCACAGCTCCCTTAGCACTCTAGGATGCACCATGTCAGGTCCAGGACTCTTATGGACCTTTAGCCTGGACAGTTTATTTCTAATACCCTCTTCTGTGAACACAATGTGGGTCAGTGCTGTGTCGAACCGTCTGTCCTCAAACGCAGGAAGGTTAGTTGCATCCTCTCTTGTGAACACTGAGGAAAAGAAGCTGTTCAATGCCTCAGCTTTATCCTGGTCAGAATCTGCGTAACTACCATCTTCAAGCCTCAGGTCTGATACTCCTACTCGCGTTTTCAATTTCGACTTTGCATAGCGGTAAAACGCCTTTGGGTTTGACTTGACCTCGCGTGCAACCAGCCTTTGGAACTCCTTTTCAGCCCTCCTACACTCTATCTTTGCTTGGTTTCTGGCTCTTGCATACATCCTCCTGTCTTGCTCATCGTTTGACCCAACCCACGTCTTGAATTTCTGGGTTTTCTTCTTAATTTTGTCGACCGCCGCATGGTTCATGTGTAGGGATCCCCTCGTATTCCTAGAAGCACTGGGTTTGGTCTTGGGTATATATTTATCGATCAAATGGGTCATTTTACTAGTTATGATATTCAGCGTAGTGTCTGCGTTCTTGTACCTTAATAAGTCAGGCCAGTTGATACCCCTCATCTCTTCCCTCATCCCATTGTAATTTCCCTTGTAATATTTGCACCTTGGCCTGGCCTTATCTTGAACTAGGTAACAGTTAAATCTGAATGACAACACTGTATGGTGACTGGTGCCAACTGGGGCAAGGTGTTCCAGTTTGGCCACCATACCCTCCTCGTTTGTTATGATGAGGTCAAGTGGCTTGGGTGTTTGCTCCCCTCTGTAATGTGTCGGGTCTCTCACATGTTGGAACAGAAAATTATCTCTCAGAGTTTCTACAAAAAGAGTAGCAGGATTATTCAAGTCATTCGGGGTTGACTCGTTTCTCCAGTCGATGTCGCCATAGTTAAAGTCCCCCATGATAAGGAGGTGGCTGGGGTTGAGCATCGCCGCATTGTTTATTAAGGTTCTTAAGTTCCTTTGATTTAGTGGGCCACAGTTCGGGGATCTGTAGATACACCCGACGATAAGTAAGTCCCCTCCCTTTAATTTAATTTTACACCACTTGGACTCTTCAAAACATCCTCTCCCTGTACCCTCGCCTGGCTGGCTCTAAGGTCTTGCCTAGCGTAGATAACCACACCCCTCCTGCAGGATTCTTGAGTTAGGTTCGTAAATGAGTCATATCCAGCAATACTGAACTCACATTCCTCTGGGTCGATTCTCCTGTTCTTGTACAACAGTTCTACAACTCCTACAATATCTGGTTGGTGTACTCTTAGTAGTGTTTCAAACTCCTCCCTCTTATCAAGGAACGTGTCGGTATTAGTGTACATGACATTCAAGCCAGAATTTGTTCTCGGTAACGTCTCTGCTCTTAGTAATAAACCCGCTCCACCCACATTCTCAGAAGCTGCAGCATTTGCTAAGTACACTGTATTTTGCAGGGTGTGGTTAAAAATTTCATTGTTTACACGGCGCTCGTTCCCTCCTGTCCGGTAGGCTGAGCCGGTGCCGCCTCCCGGGTGGGGGGTTGAGTGGGTGGAGGGTGCACTGCTGCCCCCTGGCCCTGTGTCGGCACACTTGTTTCCACTACCCTCCCCCTGAGTATAACCCATGTGCACCTGTCCCCGTTCCTTCTCGACTCCTCCCTCTTCTGCTTCAAGTCCAGCAGGAGCTTCTTGTGCTGTTCCCTCTGCATTACCGTGCGGTCTGGGTGAATAAATACATCTCGAAATGCCTCGCTCCTTGCTAAGTTTTTTGCCTGCCGGATAACTTGCCATTTTTCCTCCTCACTCCCTAGTGTGATCCTGAGGGGGCGAGGCTTAACCCCCTGCTTTTGTCCCAGTCTCCTCACATCCTGAGGGGTTGCTGGAATCTTCAGAACCTCTGTGCAAATATTTTGAAACAGCACCTTGTCGTGTGTTTCCTTACTCACAGTTCCCTCTGCCTGGCTCTCTGGGACTCCAAAAACTATTACATTGTTCCTGCGCTGGAGCCGTTCCTGGTGTTCCTCCTCTCCCCTAACAGTAGGTCCGTTAATTTTCATTTCTTCGACACACTTTTTCAGAGTCCCAATCTGCTGTAGAACCTGTACTGATTCTGCATTACTCTCCGCCCCCCCCACCCGTGGCCCTCCTAATACGTCAGCATAGCTCCTCTTAGCAACCACCTCCATTCTATTAGCTACTTCCTCAGTCTTAGCAAGGATCTCTTTCTCAACTTGCTCCAGTTTGTCAACCAGCAGGGCTCCTGCTTCATCTATTTTCGTCCCTAGAGAACTCGTTCCCTTATGGATTGCAATCGCTTCATTCACCTTGACTATGCAGCCAGGGCAATACCAGCAACAGCCATCAAGCTTTACGGCAGTTAGTAACTTCCTAAACGTTGCATTAGTTAGGCCTGCATCCTCCATATCCGACGTCTCCCTGCAGTAATCACATACCAAACTCATGGTTGTTGTTGTTGTGGGGGGGGGGTGCAGACTGTGTATAGATCTACACCTATTTCAAAGAAAATAAAGAGAGAAAAAAGTACTTAGCTACTCTCTGTTGCCTATGGAGTTGTCGTCTGCGACTGCGTACACTGTATCTCCCTGTGAATGGTGTATTGTAGGCACAGTTTCAGTCCTTGAGCAAGCACACAATCAACATAAAATAAAATTTAAAGTCTCTGTGGCACCTATGACACGACTTGGTTTCAGCTGGCACGGTGCCTTTCCAGCTTGCTTGCTAGTGAGCGCTCACTTTAAGTTATTTACAACTTCAGCGGTCACTGATGACACTATGAACTATCACTGTGTACACTGTATCTCCCTGTGAGTGGTGTATTATAAACACAGATTCAGTCCTTGAGCAAGCACACAAACAAAATAAAATTTAAAGTCTCTGTGGCACCTATGACACGAATAGGCTGGCAGTTGTCCTTACCAGCTCGATTGCCAATATGTATTCACTTTAAGTTATTATAGTCTCTTCTGCATTCACTGATGACAACTATGAACTGATTTAACTGAAGGCACAGTACTACACTCCCTGGTTGGCCTTTATCACAGCCGTGACCACAACACCCTAAAAAATAAAATAAAATAAAAGCTTTGTCATGTGGCAGTGATTGTGTGGTTATAGGCCTGTGACCCTGGCTGTACCTCCAACTCGGTGGAAATTGAGTTTTCAAAAATACAATCGTGTCTAGCATGAAAAGTCCGACATCGATTTACACTTTCACCTCACTAAGACGATCTTGACGAACTTATGTAATCACAGTACAGTACAGTATAGTACAGTACAGTTCAGTGTGGTATATGTGAGGAACACACATACAGTATTAAGTGGAGACTCCTACAGTACAGTACAGTACTTGTGAGGAACACACATACAGCATTAAGTGGACACTTCTACAGTACAGTACAGTACTTGTGAGGAACACACATACAGCATTAAGTGGAGACTCCTTCTACAGTACAGTACAGTACTTTTGAGGAACACACATACAGCATTAAGTGGAGACTCCTTTTACAGTACAGTATAGTACTTGTGAGGAACACACATATTGCATTAAGTGGAGACTCCTTCTACAGTACATTACAGTACAGTACAGTACAATACTTGTGAGGAACACACATACAGCATTAAGTGGAGACTCCTTCTACAGTACAGTACAGTACTTGTGAGGAACACACATACAGCATTAAGTGGAGACTCCTACAGTATAGTACAGCACTTGTGAGGAACACACATACAGCATTAAGAGGAGACTCCTTCTACAGTACAGTACAGTACAGTACCGTACTTGTGAAGAACACACATACAGAATTAAGTGGAGACTCCTACAGTAAAGTACAGTACCATACAGTACTTGTGAGGAACACACATACAGCATTAAGTGGAGACTCCTTCTACAGTACAGTACAGCACTTGTGAGGAACACACATACAGCATTAAGAGGAGACTCCTTCTACAGTACAGTACAATACAGTACAGTACTTGTGAAGAACACACATACAGAATTAAGTGGAGACTCCTACAGTAAAGTACAGTACCGTACAGTACTTGTGAGGAACACGCATACAGCATTAAGTGGAGACTCCTTCAACAGTACAGTACAGTACTTGTGAGGAACACACATACAGCATTAAGTGGAGACTTCTTCTACAGTACAGTACAGTACTTGTGATGAACACACATACAGCATTAAGTGGATACTCCTTCTACAGTACAGTACAATACAGTACAGTACAGTACAGTACTTGTGAGGAACACACATACAGCATTAAGTGGATACTCCTTTTACAGTACAGTACAGTACAGTACAGTACAGTACTTGTGAGGAACACACATACAGCCTTAAGTGGAGACTCCTTCAACAGTACAGTACAGTACTTGTGAGGAACACACATACAGCATTAAGTGGAGACTCATTCTACAGTACAGTACAGTATAGTACAGTACAGTACAGTTCAGTACGGTATATGTGAGGAACACACATACAGCCTTAAGTGGAGACTCCTTCAACAGTACAGTACAGTACTTGTGAGGAACACACATACAGCATTAAGTGGAGACTCCTTCTACAGTACAGTACAGTACAGTACAGTACAGTACAGTACATGTGAGGAACACACATACAGCATTAATTGGAGACTCCTTCTACAGTATAGTACAGTACTTGTGAGGAACACATATACAGCATTAAGTGGAGACTCCTTCTACAGTACAGTACAGTACTTGTGAGTAACACACATAGAGCATTAAGTGGATACTCCTTCTACAGTACAGTACAGTACAGTACAGTACAGTAAAGTACAGTACAGTACAGTACAGTACAGTACTTGTGAGGAACACACATACAGCCTTAAGTGGAGACTCCTTCAACAGTACAGTACAGTACTTGTGAGGAACACACATACAGCATTAAGTGGAGACTCATTCTATAGTACAGTACAGTATAGTACAGTACAGTACAGTTCAGTACGGTATATGTGAGGAACACACATACAGCATTAAGTGGAGACTCCTACAGTACAGTACAGTACTTGTGAGGAACACACATACAGCATTAAGTGGAGACTCCTTCTACAGTACAGTACAGTACTTGTGAGGAACACACATACAGCATTAAGTGGAGACTCCTTCTACAGTACAGTACAGTACTTGTGAGGAACACACATATAGCATTAAGTGGAGACTCCTTCTACAGTACAATACAGCACTTGTGAGGATTACACATACAGCATTAAGAGGAGACTCCTTCTACAGTACAGTACAGTACAGTACAGTACTTGTGAAGAACACACATACAGAATTAAGTGGAGACTCCCTCTACAGTAAAGTAAAGTACCGTACAGTACTTGTGAGGAACACACATACAGCATTTAGTGGAGACTCCTTCTACAGTACAGTACAGTACAGTACAGTATGGTAGAGTACAGTACAGTACTTGTGAGGAACACCCATACAGCCTTAAGTGGAGACTCCTTCAACAGTACAGTACAGTACTTGTGAGGAACACACACACAGCATTAAGTGGAGACTCCTTCAACAGTACAGTACAGTACTTGTGAGGAACACACATACAGCATTAAGTGGACACTCCTTCTACAGTATAGTACAGTACTTGTGAGGAACACACATACAGCATTAAGTGGAGACTCCTTCTACAGTACAGTACAGTACTTTTGAGGAACACACATACAGCATTAAGTGGAGACTCCTTCTACAGTACAGTATAGTACTTGTGAGGAACACACATATAGCATTAAGTGGAGACTCCTTCTACAGTACATTACAGTACAGTACAGTACAATACTTGTGAGGAACACACATACAGCATTAAGTGGAGACTCCTTCTACAGTACAGTACAGTACTTGTGAGGAACACACATACAGCATTAAGTGGAGACTCCTACAGTATAGTACAGCACTTGTGAGGAACACACATACAGCATTAAGAGGAGACTCCTTCTACAGTACAGTACAGTACAGTACCGTACTTGTGAAGAACACACATACAGAATTAAGTGGAGACTCCTACAGTAAAGTACAGTACCATACAGTACTTGTGAGGAACACACATACAGCATTAAGTGGAGACTCCTTCTACAGTACAGTACAGCACTTGTGAGGAACACACATACAGCATTAAGAGGAGACTCCTTCTACAGTACAGTACAATACAGTACAGTACTTGTGAAGAACACACATACAGAATTAAGTGGAGACTCCTACAGTAAAGTACAGTACCGTACAGTACTTGTGAGGAACACGCATACAGCATTAAGTGGAGACTCCTTCAACAGTACAGTACAGTGCTTGTGAGGAACACACACATACAGCATTAGAAAGTGGAGACTCCTTCTGCAGTACAGTACAGTACTTGTGATGAACACACATACAGCATTAAGTGGATACTCCTTCTACAGTACAGTACAGTACAGTACAGTACTTGTGAGGAACACACATACAGCCTTAAGTGGAGACTCCTTCAACAGTACAGTACAGTACTTGTGAGGAACACATATACAGCATTAAGTGGAGACTCCTTCTACAGTACAGTACAGTACTTGTGAGGAACACACATACAGCATTAAGTGGAGACTCCTACAGTACAGTACAGTACCTGTGAGGAACACACATACAGCATTAAGTGGAGACTCCTTCTACAGTACAGTACAGTACTTGTGAGGAACACACATATAGCATTAAGTGGAGACTCCTTCTACAGTACAGTACAGTACTTGTGAGGAACACACATACAGCATTAAGTGGAGACTCCTACAGTACAGTACAGTACCTGTGAGGAAGACACATACAGCATTAAGAGGAGACTCCTTATACAGTATAGTACAGTACAGTACAGTAATATGTGAAGAACACACATACAGAATTAAGTGGAGACTCCTTCTACAGTAAAGTAAAGTACCGTACAGTACATGTGAGGAACACCCATACAGCCTTAAGTGGAGACTCCTTCAACAGTACAGTACAGTACTTGTGAGGAACACACATACAGCATTAAGTGGAGATACCTTCAACAGTACAGTACAGTACTTGTGAGGAACACACATACAGCATTAAGTGGACACCCCTTCTACAGTATAGTACAGTACTTGTGAGGAACACACATACAGCATTAAGTGGAGACTCCTTCTACAGTACAGTACTGTACTTTTGAGGAACACACATACAGCATTAAGTGGAGACTCCTTCTCCAGTACAGTATAGTACTTGTGAGGAACACATATAGCATTAAGTGGAGACTCCTTCTACAGTACATTACAGAACAGTACAGTACAATACTTGTGAGGAACACACATACAGCATTAAGTGGAGACTCCTTCTACAGTACAGTACAGTACTTGTGAGGAACACACATATAGCATTAAGAGGAGACTCCTACAATACAGTACAGTACTTGTGAGGAACACACATACAGCATTAAGTGGAGACTCCTTCTACAGTACAGTACTTGTGAGGAACACACATACAGCATTAAGTGGAGACTCCTTCTACAGTACAGTACAGTACAATACAGTACAGTACTTGTGAGGAACACACATATAGCATTAAGTGGAGACTCCTTCTACAGTACAGTACAGTACTTGTGAGGAACACACATACAGCATTAAGTGGAGACTCCTTCAACAGTACAGTACAGTACTTGTGAGGAACACACATACAGCATTAAGTGGAGACTCCTTCTACAGTATAGTACAGTACAGTACTCTGTGAGGAACACACATTCAGCATTAAGTGGTGACTCCTTCTACAGTATAGTACAGTACTTGTGAGGAACACACATACAGCATTAAGTGGAGACTCCTTCTACAGTACAGTACAGTACTTGTGATGAACACACATACAGCATTAAGTGGATACTCCTTCTACAGTACAGTACAGTACAGTACAGTACAGTACAGTACAGTACAGTACAGTACAGTACAGTACAGTACAGTACAGTACAGTACAGAACTTGTGAGGAACATACATACAGCATTATGTGGAGACTCCTTCTACAGTACAGTACAGAACTTGTGAGGAACACACATACAGCATAAGTGGACACTCCTTCTAGAGTACAGTACAGTACTTGTGAGGAACACACATACAGCATTAAGTGGAGACTCCTTCTACAGTACAGTAGAGTACTTGTGAGGAACACACATACAGCATTATGTGGAGACTCCTTCTACAGTACAGTACAGAACTTGTGAGGAACACACATATAGCATTAAGTGGAGACTCCTTCTACAGTACAGTACAGTACTTGTGAGGAACACACATACAGCATTAAGTGGAGACTCCTTCTACAGTACAGTACAGTACTTGTGAGGAACACACACATATAGCATTAAGTGGAGACTCCTTCTACAGTACAGTACAGTACTTGTGAGGAACACACATACAGCATTAAGTGGATACTCCTTCTACAGTACAGTACAATACAGTACTTGCGTGGAACACACATACAGCCTTAAGTGGAGACTCCTTCAACAGTACAGTACAGTACTTGTGAGGAACACACATGCAGCATTAAGTGGAGACTCCTTCAACAGTACAGCACAGTACTTGTGAGGAACACGCATACAGCATTAAGTGCAGACTCCTTCTACAGTACAGTACAGTACAGTACTCAGTGAGGAACACACATACAGCATTAAGTGGAGACTCCTTCTACAGTACAGTATAGTACTTGTGAGGAACACACATATAGCATTAAGTGGAGACTCCTTTTACAGTACAGTACAGTACAGTACAGTACAGTACAATACAGTACTTGTGAGGAACACACATACAGCATTAAGTGGAGACTCCTTCTACAGTACAGTACAGTACTTGTGAGGAACACACATACAGCATTAAGTGGAGACTCCTTCTACAGTACAGTACAGTACTTGTGAGGAACACACATACAGCATTAAGTGGAGACTCCTTCTACAGTACAGTACAGTACTTGTGAGGAACACACATACAGCATTAAGTGGAGACTCCTTCTACAGTACAGAACAGTACTTGTGAGGAACACACATCAGCATTATGTAGAGACTCCTTCTACAGTACAGTACAGTACTTGTGAGAAAAACACATACAGCATTAAGTGGAGACTCCTTCTACAGTATAGTACAGTACTTGTGAGGAAAACACATACAGCATTAAGTGGAGACTCCTACAGTACAGTACAGTACAGCACAGTACTTGTGAGGAACACACATACAGCATTAAGTGGAGACTCCTTCTACAGTACAGAACAGTACAGTACAGTACTTGTGAGGAAAACACATACAGCATTAAGTGGAGACATCCTCTACAGTACAGTACAGTACATTACAACAGAGTACAGCACAGCACAGCACTGTACAGCACAGCACAGTACAGCACACTATAATACATCACAGGAACTGCCTCGGAAAACTTTGGTTATATTAAACTTTCACCTACAATAAAGGTGTCCCTACAACTGTTGTTGCTTTGCTTACTGTTAGTTGGTGTGGGTGATGACTGGTTACATTGGGGAGGATGGAGGTGACTTGTCACACTCTGAGGAGATTTCCTGGACCTCTGGTGATGACACTAGCTCACTCCAGTAACTCCCAGGAGCTGGAGGTGATGGCAGTGGTTCCTTTAATGCTGTTGACTCTGGGAAAGTAAGTGATGATAAAAATCTGTGCATCACTTTTCCACACAATTAGCAGAGACTTTATTAATGAGTTTCAGTGTTTAGGGATTTTGACAATGGTAAACGAGGAGGAGCTTTAATTTTAAATCACCAGGTAAAATCAAGGTGAAAAACATCCAACTTATCCCTTCCCATTTTTCGGCTTTTCATGAGGTAAGAAAGCATTTACAGAAAAATTGGCACAGGTTGCTGGTTAACATGTGCAACCATGAAGCAGTATTACTGTAGCTGTTGATGTACCCGGTAGGTGTGTTGACTACGACATGACCAACTTTTTTTATGGTATACCAGAACACTGTACATTGTTGCTTGTGTTTAGTAAGTAAAAAACCTTTGAATGATCCACTTTCAAATGTGTGTCTGTTCACTATCCAGGATGGCTCAAGTTCCTAAATAATGTCATTTTAAACACCCTTAGATGTAAAACATTTGTTCAATATCACAGAATTATGTAGATTTGTTTCTTAGTTTGTTCCATTTCATAGTTGTGTGTGACCATCTCAGATTGATATTAAAAGAAATATTGTACGTATAAGCTTCTTGTTCTCAATGAGGATGGTCTTTTTTTACGTAGAATAAGCCTGCCCGAGTGTGTGTCCAGTAAATTGATGTAATACTTTTTGCTAGATCAGTCACTGCCCTCTTGAGCAACAGCATTTTTCGGTCATTTTCCACGATTGTGCGGGTTAGCCGTGATTACCCGACGGTAGCTCTCCGTGGGTCTCTTGCAGTCTCTCTCGTCGGGTTCTCTGAACTTTTATTGACATAAAGTGTAACAAAATCTAGGTACTAATATTCCAATGTTTACCTCCTTAACAGCCCTCTGTCAGCATCAGCCTTCAGTGAGATTGTGGACCTACAGCAGAGTGGACAAATTGTACCTAACATAACGCAGCAGGTGATTAATGCCATAAGTATTGCCAGAGATCTACGGACTTCATAAACCTCAGTGATGGTCAGTACAAAACTGATAATATGTTACATCAATTTATTTGTCAGTGGCCTAAGGTTAAAAATGCTTTGAAAGCTTTTGAGGTGGATGTAGGGTAGATGATTAGTGGGTCTCATGTTTTTGACCTGACTTGTTATGTCCCACAGTTTTTATAAGCTATTCGTTTGTTTGTGGTGGAGGTGGTGTGTTGATTAGTAGAGCCCATGTTATTGACCTGACCTGATGTTATGTAAGGTCACCCATCGTATATAAGCCTCTCTCAGTCCCTGCAAATTGAGTTGCCTCTGAAGATGTCTCGAATAAAGACAAAACCTAAGGTGCTCCAGTGTCTCGCTGGGAGCCAGCTGGGTGGTTGCTGGAACACTTTACTTCGGATGACACGTTTTTAAATCCCTGCCGACCCAGTGTACACATCAGTATTGGGGTAATGATAGCTCTCTTCACAACCAAATACAAGCCTGATATAAAATATCTGTTGGTGCAGCAGCAAAAGTCTCACTCAGAGTAAAATTTGCTTATTTTCCTTTCCTTGATTTTTGTTTTGTTTTATAATATGAACCAAAGCTTTTCATTTCACTGTCACATTTCATATATTGGTTATAAGGTTCAGTTCTATTTATAAATGATGTTATTTTTCAGTTGTCTTTTTAAAAACATTGATATTAATTATTTTTTGAACAGGCTTTTTCTAAAATGCTTTCATTTATTTCAATCTCTCTCTGTTATACTTTTGTTAATAGTAAAAAAATGAATACACGTAAATAATCAACG